>NW_021703785.1:58385725-58573136 GCF_005190385.1 Monodon monoceros | reverse complement strand
CACACACACACACACACACACACACACACACACACACACACACACACCTTCCTGCATGAAACCACCAGGAAGTCTATGTGTTTTCATTGGTACCACACGTCATCCTGAAATTTTTCAGAACCCTTTCTACAGTAACACTACTTTAAAAAATTAATTTCTAAGGTCAAGGTCATTAAAAAGAAAACATCATTAAGCTCTTTGAAATTCCACTGGGCTTTAAAGATTTAAGACTCTTGCGGTGTTTAATATAAATTTTGCCAAATTTTTAAATAAACTAAAAAATTCACAACAGTTGACTCCCCCCCAGGGCCCCTTTAAAACACTTACAGATTGCTGAGATATGGGTCATGATGGATGACTACGAAAGGGCTATGCATGGACAGCCTGCAACTAAACACCTCCCCTTTCTACAGTTCCTGGCACCAGAAGTTCTCTGTGGTCTTTTCCCTAATGGAGTGATTTCCAAATGCCAGTTGTGGGCCAGGGCCAGTTTTTGACATAGTCTTCAGCTTCAGTGGTGAAACGAGAAGGAGAGGGAAAATAGACTGAATTGTCTCATACAGCTAAATGTATTCAATGTCAGGCTCTGTCCTTTATTTTGAGATTTTTATTTGTGCTTTTCTTGCCTTTCTCTTTTGGTATTAAAATGTTCATTTCTTATAGAAAGTGAGGCCCACAGTGGATGACAGACATATCCTGTTTTGTTTAAATGACCTTTATAAAATTAAAAGATGGAAACTCTGTATTGGTTTTAAAACCAATTTTAACTCTCCGTGAAATTTAAAGTCAGGAAAACATTGCTCTAAGGCTGGCTAATCCCAAGACCAAAAGTGAATGCCTGCAACCACTGAAATTCTTAAGAGAACTTAGGTTTTCATTTTTTTTTTTTAAAAAGAGAACTTCTCTTTCAGAAAGTAGAAAGTATAGAGAATAAGCATGGTAAAGGGTTCATCACTCTACTTTACTCTCTTTTCCCAACATTCATAGAAATTTAGATGGTCTGAATGCAAGGTCGTCTTGAAATGTGAAACAGAAATAGGGTAACACGATGTGAAAGCTGCCTCTGTTGTTGATCTATTCTTGTGCCTGCTGTCTCAAAGGACCATGAAGTGTGACACCGTGTCACAAACAGAGCCCCCGATGTGCTTACTTTTTCCTGACAAATACTATAAATTTTCCTCTTGTAGTGAACAAACATTGTTTATGCAGCTGTGATTCCGTAAATGAAAACTGACTTTCTATCGTGATGTATCTTTGTTTCAAAGACACTTAAGGAGAGCTCTTTCCTGGCATTTGTGCATGGGGGGGGGCTTTTCGAGTAAGACCGCCTAATTAGGAACAATCACTGTGCATTAGATCCACCAAAAAGAAAAAAACATTTGGCTTTGTAAAGTGTTTCCATCTTGGGTTATAGGCTTTATCTAAAGCAGCTTCTTCCCCAGCCTGAATGGCCTTTGCTGTGGATGTTGAAGGTAAGAGCAAATGCTGGCCAGCCCAACAGACACAGAACAAACTCAGGAAATCTCAGCCCCTCAGGCAGTTGAATTCCCACTCCTCTGAGACCAGCTGAGATTATTTTCTTACTTCATTTAACTAGCCAGATGATAGCTTGACTGATGGGGCCATTATGTCCAGAGCAAAGTAATTTTAGAATGAAAATTATGCAATAGGTTAGACCACAGCTCAATTTTTATCACCCCAAATGCATACAATGTCCCTAATGTGACTGCCTTTGGGCTAAGGCTGAAAGAAATGTTTAGTCCCAAGGTGGCTATAATTTCTGAAATAGATCGAGCAAAACCTCTCTCTCTCTCTTTTTTCCCTACTTAAACACATGGAAATGAATTTCTTAGGTTTTACTTTTTAAATATCTGGTACAAGGTGAAAACTGCAGTGATTAATATTTCCTATGGGGCCAGTGGTTGGTGAGGAAAAGTCGCCAAGCTTTATCTAACAGTTCATCAAATTGCTATTATCATTTTCATGGTTGGGTCCAACACGTAGACAAGCTTCATGACAGTAAATCGCCTGGGAAACTGGGAATTGATCCAATTTTTTAAAAAGTCTTCAACACAAAGATTTTGCTAAAGTGCCTTCTAAAATAAAATGCACGCCAGGACACCACTGTAGTTTCTCTTTGTGGTTTTTTTATTTCTCTGGTTATTCCTGTTGACTTTTCTATTTTTTCTTTTGAAATGAATAAAGATTTTTAATTTCATGATTTTATAGAAAAGCTCAATTTGCAAGAATATCAAGGATTTCTCATTTGAACACCTCATGCTATTCCTGATTGCTGGAACTTAACTTTTGATCCCTAAACCCAATTTGTAAATCAGTCATCCTTTTCACCCTTACCCACCCTAAACTGACTCCTCTTCCTGGAGCTCTTATCTCATTTTTTGGCATCCCTACCTACTCAACAGCAAGAGTACAGAGGAAATCTTGCAGTCAGAGAGTTTCCTTTTCATCCATCACGCTACACACGTATATTGGGTGCCTATTACATGCCACACATTGCTCTAGGAATTGGAGATGTAGTCATGTATAAGACAGATAAAGAACTGTTTTCACAGCAAATACATCCAAGTACATTTCTTCCAAAAGACTCTCTCCTTTCATGAATTCCCCATGAAGTACCATTTAGTGTTTGCAGAAAGACTACTCTTAAAAATGAAAGGCAGGTGGGACTTCCCTGGTGCGCAGTGGTTAAGAATCCGCCTGCCAATGCAGGGAACACAGGTTCAAGCGCTGGTCCGGGAAGATCCCACATGCCACGGAGCAACTAAGCCCGTGTGCCACAACTGCTGAGCCTGCACTCTAGAGCCTGTGAGCCACAACTACTGAAGCCCGTGCGCCTAGAGCCCGTGCTCCACAACAAGAGAAGACACCGCAATGAGAAGCCCACGCACCCCAAAGAAGAGTAGCCCCCGCTCATCGCAACTAGAGAAAGCCTGCGTACAGCAACAAAGATCCAATGCAGCCAAAAATAATAAACAAATAAAATAATATTTATTAAAAAAATGAAAGGCAGAGAAGCAGCAGAAATAAAATATTGAATAGTATAATTATAACTAAAATTTCATTTCATTTTAAAAATTACATTTATAAGTAAAAATGAAATTAAATTTAGTGAAGATATTTGGACACAATGGTTTTGGAAAATATGCAACTATATTAAAGTTCTAAAAAAATTGGTTTAATTCAAAAATAAGCTCAATATGTAACTAAATAACACCTAGATAGCAGAAGAATTTGAGGGTGAAGTTGGGAGTATTTAAATCATATTATTTCCAACTATTTTTTAATATTTATAGCAGGGTTTATTTATAGTTACTTCTGAAGTTTAAAATGCTAAATATTACTAAGAACTGTCTACTTCAATATGAGTCAGGATCTAGGGCAACAGAAAATATAAAACTGAAAATTTTCTCATTTATTTATTTTTAAATTTTGTGTCTATATTCTCCATTGAGAACTAAATCATACTTAAGAGAGTTATAAAAATCATAAAAACAATTAAATTAAAGAGAAAATATTTACATATATCTAGGACAAAGATATTTAGTATGCTAGGATCTTTCTTCAATGGCCAAAAAACCACCAAGGAAAGAGGCAAACAAAAAACAAGTTCTTGGAATATCATCTGAGGAATTCTAATTTTAATATGCAGAGCAAAGTCAGCATTTTCTCATTCACTTCTCAGAAAACCACCCAAAAGCAGAAAGGAAAACAGGGAAAATAGTATTGCAAAGCCTATCCTTTGTAAAAGTAGTAAACGACAAGAGATCCCAAAACAAAAAATGAGAAAAAAACTTCCAAAATCAGTGAAGGTCAAGCAAGGACACAAGAATCTCCACAGTGAAGATGCCCCTGGGCATTGAGCTGAGAAAAAGTTGTAAGAGTCTTAAGAGACCCATATTGATATGTAAACCCAGCTTTTTACAACAGGAGCCAGCAAACTTTTTCTTAAAAGAGCCAGATTGTAAATATTTTAGGTTTTGTAGACAGTATGGTCTCTTGCAACTACTCAATTCTGCCATCGTAGAGTTCTGACAGCCACAGACAATATGTCAACAAATGGGCATGGCTGTGGTTTAGCAAAACTTTATTTATAAAAACAGGCACCTGGCCTGTAGTTTGCTGACCCTTGTTCTGTAGTAATAAGGATGTACCAGCTTGAGTGAGAGCTTCTCTTGATTTCAAAGTGATGAGGTTTCTAGAAAGAGGAGAGGAGATGAAGCTAAATGAAAAGTTGTACAAAAATGCCATACTTGAAGGAAGCAGTCTACTGGTGTGCCCCTGAGGAGGAAAGTGACCTTGCTCTAAGAGTGGTCCAAAGCTACTGGTATCAATTGGCTGGAGAAAGTTAAAGGCTAACATAACCCACTTTTTCATAAGAAAAACTCCAACTAGCTGGAAAATAGCCCGTACCTCTCTCTCACAGAGCCTTTTTAAAAAAGCTGATTGAGGAAAACTTGCCTTATTCTAATGTGATTAATCAAAAAGAAATCAACTCAGGATCTATAAAAAGTTGTTTAAAAGAAGGTGAAAACAAGAATGGAAGAAAGAGGAAAACTAAGCGGTGGTCAAGAAATATTCTCTGGAAAAATGTCTAATGAGGTAGGTAAAAATCATGACCAAATATATTCCTGAATTTTTGAAAATGAGTGAGTAATCACCTATCTGCAATTTCATAGGAAAAAATGATGAAACAACAGAAGTAGATCAAACATGTGCTGGCAGAATTAAGGGAAGATATAAAAAAAGACCCCCCCCCCCCGCAAATCACAGAAATGTAGGTCAAGGTACAGATTGGAAGCTGCGGAAAGATTGAGCACTGTTGAAAACACAGCTAGGAATGGGGAAGATGGATCAGAAAAAAGGGTGTAAAGAATAAACAGACAAGAAGCTTGAAGATTATAGGATAGATACGGAATACATACAAAATAAATTAAACATATACATAATTGGTGTCCCTGAAGAAGAAAACCAAAATTATAAGATATCACTGTTAGGAATATTACACGAAAAAAACCAATATAAAACATTATTAAACAAAATCCAGTAGCATATTAAAAACTAACACACTGTGACCAAGTGTGATTTATTCCAAGAATGCAAGGATGGCTCAAATCTGTTAATTTATTTTCACCACGCTAAGAGATGAAAAGTCATGTTGCTAGATGCTGAGAGGCACTTGATAAAACTCAACAGCCATTCTTATTTTTTAACCTTATCAATAAAATGGCAGTAGATACTTTCTTAATATAATCAAATTTATTTATCTCAATCTAAAATTTAGCACCGTTTTTAAGGGGGAATCTCAGAACTATTCATAGTAAAGTCAGGAATAAGACAAGGATGTCTTCTATCACCATTAAAATATACACTGATCTAGAGATCCCAGCCAATTCAATTAACACAAGAGAAAGAAATAAAATGTAGACAATTAAAAAAAAAGACAAATCATACCTGTTTGTAGGTTAAAAGATTTAATATTGAATTACAATAAAAAGTAATCCAACTGAAAAATATTACAAATAATAGTGGAATTTAGTTAAGCCCTTGGTTAAGAAATTAATATATAAAATCATTAACCTTTATATATTAAAAGAAAATATGTATTAATAGTAGAAAAGACTTCATTTTTAATAACAATATGACTAGAAAATATTTAGAAATAAGTTTATCAGATGTGATAGATGTGTATGAAGAAGACTTTACAATGCTACTCATGGACACAAGAAAGCACTTGTATAAATGTAAAGATATACTATATTCTTGGCAACTGAAGCTCAGTATCATGCACCTTTCAATTCTCTCCAAATTAATGTAAACACTTAATAAAGACAGTTACTATGTCAGTGGAATTTTGGGGGCTATATATGATTCTAAAGTTTATATAGAAAAATAAACAAGCAAGAAAACCCAGGAAAATTCAGAAAAGAAGAAAATACGTGGTACTAGCCCTACCAGATGTTAAAATATTTAGAATATGATAAGTACGTGTGGCATTTTGAATCAATGGAAAAAAAAGTTGAAATTAAATAATAAATGTTGCTTATTCTGGCCCAGTTATTCTATTGGATTGCCTTCTAGAAAAAATTAATACTGAATTCTATGCTCACACTTTATATCAAAATAATTTCCTGATGAATCAAAGATTTCTATGTAAATAATACAAATATAAAAATACTAGGACACTCCATGGGAAAGTTACAAAAGTATTGCTGTGGAGAATACCTAAGTATATTGTGAAACTCAGGAGACATAAAAAAATATTTATGAATCTGATAATATAAAAATATAACTGGCCAAAATGTATGCAATTTATAATATAAACTAGCACAGTCCAATAGAAATACAATGCAAGACATTTGTAATTCTAAGTTTTCTGGTAGTTACATTAAAAAAGTAAAAAGAAATGGGTGAAAGTAATTTTAATAATTTATTTTATTTGATCTGACATGACCAAAATATTTTCTTTTCAGCAAGTAATTAATATAAAATACTATAGATATTTTCATTCTTTTTATTGGTACTAAAATATCTGGTTTGTATTTTATATTTTTTGTGCATTGCAATTTGGATGAGCCACATTTCAAGTGCTCAGAAGTGGCTGGTGGCTATCATATTTGACAGCACTTTAATGAGTTAATTTCCTTAATATAGAATATTCTAATATAGAAAGAGTTCTCATAAGTCAATAAGAAAAAGTCTAACAACCTAATTAAAAAAGGACAAACATAATTCACTAAAAATTAGAGAACTTCAAGTTAAACTATAAGAAAATACCATTTCATCTCAGATTGGCAAAGATCAATAAATTATATAACATGCTGTGCCCATGAGGAAGAGATTCAGTCATCTCATACCCTAATGATAAGAGTATAAATTGGTACAGTCTCAGTGGAGGGAAATTTGGCAATATCTATCAAAGTGACCAATACTCATACCTTTGACTTAGCAGCTCCAATTTCAAGATTTTTTTCCTACAGTTATACTTGCAAGTGTGAGAAATTGCTTATGAGCTAATTATTTATTGAAATATTGTTAATAAATTTGTAAAAATTTGGAAACTGCCTAAATGTTTATCAAAAGAGTACTGTTTAAATAATTTATAGCACACTATAAAATGAAATATATGCAATAAAAACAATAAAATAGCTTATGTAATGCAATGAGAGGCTATTCAGGCTGTGTTGTTATGTGGGAAAAAAAAGGCAAGGCAAAAATAAGTATAAATAGTCTAGTACCACCTCTACAAAAATCATTTGTACATATATACTGCATACATATGTATAGGCATACTGAATGTATCTGGAAGGATCCATAAGTAATTAGTAACAGAGGTTGCCTATGGGGAGAGGAACTGGTTGACTCTGGGACAAGGTATAAGAGACAGAGTTACTTTTAACTGTATATCCTTTTATGCCTTATAGTTTAGTACCATGTATTTATTACTTATTCAAAACTTATATGAAATATTTAAATATATTAAATGGCACTGAAGCAACAGGGATATCCATTGAGACTATTTCACTCAACTTTTTATATCTATTGCAAATGTATATTTTAAAACTTCTGCTTACAATTCACCTCTACCTAGTGGTGTTAAGGCAACATCCTGTTCCAAATGCGGGCACCAACCCAAATAACACAGGTTTGTGCTCCGAAAGTTCTGGTTTGGCTCTGGTTTTCTTAACAGTCACAAACACCTGTTATATTGTTTGCTTTCTGACCTCCTCTGTTCAGTGGGACCAAAGAGCAGTTATTTCCAAATCAGGATCTCCTCTCCCCATCGCTCCCTTAATCTTACTGTAAGCTCCCGAGTGGGGAAGGCTCTGTTAGGCTTCCATCAGAATCAGCAAGTGCCTGAATGTCTGAGGGGCTGCTCTGGATTTAAAGGGTGTACTGTAAATATTTCCGGATGTATTTCCAGGAAAGGTAGTGGGCTTGCATGTTTCCAGGGTCCAGAGGTCCCCTTGTTGACTTTGCCTTCCATCTTTCCAGAAAACCCTGGCTGGTTACAAATTCTGACGACCCCCATGAGGAGAACCACAGCTGAAACTTGGTGGCACTGATCTAAGTGGGCCTTCCTTGCCCACCTCCTGGCAGACAATGAAGGCACTGGTAACATGGTACCTGGCACAAGGTAAGTCTGTAGGTGAGGTTATTAATACCTTTTGAAAATGGGGTTACAATCGCCAATGTGAGTTTAAGGCATTTAAAAGATAATAATAAATCAATTGGAAACTGAGTAGTCGTTAACATCACCAGGGAAATAAACTGACCTAGATTTCTCAGATCCCTGTGAATGCAACCTGGAGCGTCCAAATCTGGCAAGCAAAATAGTGCTACAGCCTGCTTGGTGTGTGGCAGTGCGGGGGGCCTCGAGGCCCTTCAAGAGCTGTGGTCACACAGTTCACTGTTGGGCCAGAATTTTTCAGAATCTACATATGTAATCCCAGGTTACATATGGGGTAGGTTTATACTCATTTAAAATATCAATCACCATTGAAATGCTGGCGTGTCCAAGCAAGGTGCTGGCAGGCTCTCTGCGCAGCCTGTGAAATTGTACAGGGTCTGGAGAGAAAGGGATTAGATATTTCCATGCCAACCAATGGAGGTCAGTGTTGAGTCACTGATCTCCCGTGTTAACTGGATGCAGAAGTTACCACAGCAGACGTGTCCTTGCTCATAAAAGAGAGACAGAAAAAGGCCACTCGAAGATGAAAAACGTGGGGCGGGGACACACATCAAAGTGGAAACAGCAGCTCTGGGCTGCTGAAGGGTTACCGCCCGGAGTAGCTGATAACAGGCGGAGCAGCCTTGTGCGTGGGGTGCTGCACGATGAGAAGGTAGGTGGAGGGGTGACCGTGTGTACCTGGAGCTGGTCCTGTCTTTTAAACTGACTACTTCCCCAAAGTCCTCTCTGATGAGAGATCCTGGGCTCCACAGAGAGCATGCTGGTCTCTTCATGATGTAAGGGAGTTTTAAAAAATGAGGAGAGGCTGGAAGTTGCTTCCCAAGGGTAAACTTGCAGGCAGTATGTTTCTCAGGGTCACAATCCTTATTTCTGTAAAGTTTAAAAAGCCTCCTCAAACATTCTTGCCAAACAGGGAGTCACTGCAGGCTTGCTAGTGGTCACTCTCTGGGTGGGCCACCCTTACTAACCTCTAGATACCGCACAAAGAGAAATTTAGAGTAGGAGGGAAGAGCCTGGGGTGGGTGCGCTCCAAAACTAACCCACTAACCTCAGGGGACAGAAAACTCCAAGGGGCCATTGATAGCTCTTGTGTCCCCTCGCCTCACCTCTCTTAATGGCCACAAGTTTTCTCCCCATAAGTTGAGGATTTGAGGGTATGGAGAACTGAGTGGAGTAGTTCAAATCAAATACTTAGGCTCTTGGAGTTTCATTCAGCACTATTATTTTGGTCTTCATTATTAAAATGACTTGGCTGGAGTGGGGCATGGGCAGAAGTTTTAATGGGCAAGAAAGCCCCACTTCATATGGTTTTAACATCCTTGTAGGTAGTGATTATATTTTCAGATGCTTATTTTTCTTCATCAAAGGGCCGCTAAGGAGGATGGATGGCAGCTCTCTGCGTTCGTTAATGCCTGGGGGTGTAGGTAGCAATTAGTAACTTAAAATTATACTTAACGGAGTGTTCTTTACCCCTCAGAGAGGATGATTCCTGTACAAAGCTCCAATAAACAATTTTGAAATGGAGGCAGATTCTGGAGTACTTTCTTGGTTTCTGGGTTTGGTATCCTTTTTTACATTTTTGTGCTTATTTATTTATTTATTTTGAAGATTTTCCGTTTCTTTTACACTCAGTCAACCAGGGCTGAGCACTGGCAATAGATATTTCTCTTCTGATACAAGTAGCATGTCCTTTAATTACCAGAAGTTGCCTCTGTTCTTTTCATACCACAGCATTTCATGCACCTGTGCCTTCGCTCAGGGTCCTTTCTGTTTGCCACACTCCTTTGCTTGTGCTCTCTACCACCCGCCACGTCTAAGACAGGCATATTTCCTGAATGGTGCAATTCTATTCATTCTTCAAACCTATTTCAAATGTCACCTATTGCATAGGGCTTTCACTGCTCCCGCCGATCCTTCTTTCCCCAGGCAAAATTAAGCATTCTTTGCTCCATCCTCCCCACCACCAGAGCATTACGTACATTTTGATAGTGTATACACACATATATGTGGACATCAAATAGTTAAACAGAAAAACTTAAGTAATGCAAGAGAGATATCATCAAAACTCCCTGTTGCTGCCATTGGGAGAGTGAAGACAACACAATACAGGCAGTAATCACAGAGTAAATGACTCCAAATAAATGGAGAAAAGAGGAGACAGCTTTTCTAGCTAGTTTCTAAACAGAAGAATTTCCAATTGCTGTCCGCAAATCAGCGGGGCCTATAATACCACTCCCCTCCATAACAGTGCAGAGTGGAGAAGAGAGTTTGTAGCGGTCATTTTGTAGACTCCATTTTAGAGGAGACTCAAACCGCCTAAGTTTCTGCATTTGCCCAGATATGCTGTTTCAACCATAAATGGAAATAGCTAGTGCTACAGAAATGTAGGTGTTAAAGAATCTCATGTTTAAAATCTAAACTGTAATGTCAGAACAACTTTTTAAAATTGCAGAGCTCTCTGAGATTAATAAAATCACTCAGAGAGTAGCTAATCTGACCGATCTTCCAGGTTAAGCTGGGACATAGACAAAGTGGAATAGAGAGCAGCAGCATCAAATAGCACAAAACAGTGAAACCAAATACAAGAATCCAGACAGGGTTAAGGCTCAGGTGTGTTACATGGCCATGAGTGGTGCAGATTTTATCGGTGCGTTAGTGAAGAGGGACACTGAGTGAATCCAGACCTCCGTTATCTCTGTGTAATTTGGAGGTTGGGGTATGTGTATGTGTGCACACATGTGCAGTGGAACAATATCGTTACATCTTGACCCATCTACTGCCCTACCCCCAACCAGAAAAAGCTCATTGTTTGTGGTTTACTGACTCAGGGAAAAGGTGTGTTAACCAAAAGCAGAGAAAGGGGAGTCTCTTTTGGCTTTTGAGTTTCCAAAACCAAAGCCCAGAAAAAAGCAGGGAAGATGAAAATCAGAAGTTCCAACTTCCAGGAGAAAGAAAAAGCTTCCCGAGCTTGGGCAAAAGAGAAGAGCTGGAGGGGAAGTGAGAAGTGCTTAAACAAGAGGTGTATCTTTTCTGCAGGGGTGGGTAAGGTGGGAAGGATGCCCAAGTAGGTGTGTGGGATCCAAGAGCAAGGGCTTACCCAGGATCCTAGCATGCAGAAAGACTCCAGAGAAGCAACAGTGTGGCACTAGTGCTTCGTCAGTTCCATGGAGTTGATAGTACTCTTATGTAGGGAATGACCAGTAACATTGCCTTGCTTATAAGTTCTGTCGTGGCTTGGAGTAGAGATGGGACCTGGACAGCCTCTGAGAGTTTTTCATGCCTTGAGGCAGCCTGGGAGCAGCCACATAATTTCGCAGGGGCTCAAGAATAGCATAAGGGGGCTCCAGGCTGGATGAGGCCCTGCACACATGATTGAGGGACTATGGGCTGAGAACCAGATAGGATGGTGGCCATCACAGTGGAAGCCAGCATCGTCAGGTGATGATGAAGAACCAGATGCCCTCTGAGAGCCCTGGCACTGCACGGCACCCCCTCTCCCACTCCACGCTGTCCTGAACTTACGTGGAATCAAGAATTTCCCAGGTTTCAATTTATGTCCAATTTAGCCAAAATGGGACTTAATTTATAAAGTCAGGTGAGTAATCAAGAAAGTAAAAAGTTTTATTTTGGGCACAGTTGAGTTTGCAGTGAGGTTTGTGAGTTTTTGGTGTTTTGTACAATTGCTTAATTCTTCATCTACACATCTGTTACACCGTGAACTCCTTAGTCATTGTTTTCCTAAGCCCAAACAGTGTGACCCAGAAGAGGGGCTTAATAAATAGTCACTAAATAAGTTCAAGAATGTTCCTAAGGGTAGGGGACAGTGGTTCATTCTTACAATTCTCTTGTGTCCCCCCCCCTTAGATTCTGGCAGATTTGGGGGCACAGAATCAGGGCTCAATACTCATTGGGTGAATGAACTAATAATAATAATAGCTAACAACAACAACAATAATTATGAGAGATAAAATATGTGCCATCAGTGTCCTCAGCATTTTCCAAAGGAAAATGAATCTGTATTTCTGTCCGTTTTCCTAGGTTATATGTCTAATGATCTGAGCAGGACAAGCCCCTTAATCTTTTCATTATCATTTCCTGCCCTGAGAGTAAACAATTGCTACTGAACTCGACACCTAAGATAACACATAAATAAGAAGAAACTAACACCTACTCTTTTTCCATCCCCCATCCTACTACAAAACTGATTCTCTTATTAAAATGCAAAAACTTGCAAAGAAAAAAATGCTTCCTTAAGTGTTGCTCAGTGATTAAAGCCTTAAAAGTATGATACAAGGCCCCTGTGTCTGAAGCCCTTATTATATTAGCATATTTCAGAAAAGGATTAGGTTTCTCTCAATATTGACTTTGGCCGAGTTTCCTCCCTCATGTCCCACTCCCCCAGTGTCTGAGCTTCCGGCCCTGGACTCCAAGTTGATTCTGACCTCTGAGCCCCAGTTCCTTGGAGGATGAATCCCAGAACCCTTTTGAAAGCCAACTGCTTCCCTTGCGTTGAACCCAGGGTCTAGACCTACTCTCTGGACCCACTTGCCTGCCTGCTTGTCCCAGAACAACAAACTCCATCCAGTGTGCTCCAAGTGCAGGTCTTACATCCTCTCAAACCTTATCACGTACCACGTCCGTTTCAAAGTCTGTAATGGATCCCTGTTTTCTATTGCAGAATTTTCCTTCTGCTTGTCAGGAGCACGTTTTGTTCAAAGTACTAGTCAAGATGGGCTAACTGCTTTAACAGCCCATCCCAAATTTGTAGCGGCTTAACCCACAGAATTCGATTTATGCTCACAACACAGTTCAGTGCATGCCAGAAGGGGAGTGGCGGCTCTGCCCCAGGTGATCTCTCAGGGACCCATTTTCCTTCTGTCTGGTGACTGCCCTGCTCTATATCTTCATAGACCTCATCATTCAACCAGAGGATGATGGAGGACAAGGGCTGGACTTAGGAGGTTCTCCTGAGCAGGCCTGGTCGTGGCACTCCTCACTTCTACTCACAGCCCACCGACCAGAACTCAGGTACATAAGCACCCCCAAATGGAAGGTGTAATCTGGTAGTACGCAGAGAGAGAAGAGAGAACCAGTAAACTGAGTCATAACTGTCTACCGAATTTCACTACCGAAGATACATAGTTCGTAAAACTTTTAGGCCAAAAGTGTCTATCATGCATAAGACAGATTATACCACCCTAACTAGATCAGGCCACAATGATCTGGCCTCCCACTTATTTGCAGTCACATTCTTTCCTAGAGACAAGAATTGAGACATGAGTGAACAGAGATCAATCATTGTAATTGTACAAATTATCTTCAATTTCCAGTTTATGTACCTGATCTCAATTCTGTAGTTTGCTTTAAAATAATTTCAGTATGGGTTAACATATTAGATTGCTGTTAGAAACATTTAAGTTGCTGAAAGAATATTTAAATAACATTTGCTATTTATTAATGAAGTCAATAGGAACCCAAGTATGTGTAACACACATGTAGTACTGAATGGTTCAAAATGGAGAATGTTAATATTTTAACTATCATTTGAATTGAGAAATACTGAACAAAAACAGGATAAATTCCATGTTCCTTCCCAATCTAGCCTGAGCTCACTTCCTCAGCATCAGATTTACCACTCTCTTCCAAGGAATAGAACTGAGAGCTGGAGCAAGATAAGAAAGGTGAAGGGCACATTTCCACTTTCCCTTTACTGTCAAGCTGCATTTGTTGACTGAGAGAGTAAGCAAAGTACTGGACAGCAGTGGGTGACCATGGTGGCATGGGCATGAGTTCAAGGTAAATTTGCTTCTTTCAAGTAACTGTAGCCCCTAGTCTCACAGCCAGGGACTCTTGGGAGAAGGCCACTAAAGCCCAGGAGGATCTGTTTGGTTTAAGAAATGTATAACCCATGGACCAGAAACTGGTATTCTCAGGTCAGCCTCCTTCTTTAGGAAAGCATGTATAGATTTCGTATTGATGATACAACCTAACATATCTCCAGCTTTTGGCTGGTAATCGTAATTCACAAAGCAAGCCAAGGACTTCACAGCTTGGGACCATTGTGTATGGTTTTTAAAGCCAGACCATGGGTGGTAGAATACTTAATTCTTAGTTAGAGATCATATATCACCCTTGCTTTCACCAAATAATTTTATTGTGTTTCATGACCATGTACTAGAAGAAAAGTGTTGGCATTAAATACTGCCTGTTGAAAAATTATCTTCTATAGTTGGAGCCTGGGCGGAACTTCTGTTTAAATAGGATCTACACTTCCAGGGCCCATAAAGAAATGTGACCTTTGTTTCAGGAAGGCTTCCTCCACCCTTCCCTTCCTTCCTCTGGGTCATCTGTAATGTTTAGGTGATGTGTTACCCAAGGGTACCTACTCCATCACGTACACAACTTACATGCTAGCCAGGGACAGGTTCACCAGGAAGCCAGGGGAGATTGCAATTCAGGGCCCTCCCACGTAAGGGGCATTTCCAAGATCCTGGGAGGAGGAAATGTGTTCACGTGGTCCATATGTTTTAGTAAAATTTGCAAAAGGCAGATATTTATATTGCAAACAGTTAAGATTGCTGTCTGTTTCCAATCTCACTTCTGCCTGTTGTTGAGTGGTGTTAGAGCGGCTGAGGACATTTTTGGGAATGGCTAAAGGGTACTTGTATTGGGGATTTCTTTCCTTTGGGTTTAATGAGGTATGTACATGACATGCAGTCACTTTGCGTAGTTATTGAGCCAATACCTTTTGTGTGTAGAGATATTTTCCAGGAACAAAAGTACAGGCATATCTCAGAGATATTTCAGGTTTGGTTCTAGACCATTGCAATAATGCAAGTGAGCAAGTGATACAATAAAGTGAGTCACACAGATCTTTTTGGTTTCCCAGTGCATATATAAGTTATATTTACACTATACTTTAGTCTATTAAGTGTGCAACAGCATTAGGTCTAAAAGAACACTGTATATACGTTAATTTAAAAAGACCTTATTGCTGGATAGTGCTATCATCTGAGCCTTCAGGGAGGCACAGTAGTGACATTAAAGGTCACTTATCGCATGTCACCGTAACAAATACAGCAATAATGAAAAAGCTTCAAATATTGCCAGAATTACCAAAATGTGACACAGAGACACAAAGCAAACAAAGGCTGTTGGAAAAATGGCGCCAATAGACTTGCTCAATGCAGAGTCGCCACAAACCTTCAGTTTGTAAACAACCCAATATCTGCCAAGTACAATAAACTGAAGCTCAATAAAATGAGGTCTGCCTGTAATAGGCAGATTCTTGAATTACTTGATTAGTAAATGAAAGAAGAGGAGTAAATCATTTCTATGATTTATTGAACACATTGAAAAAGCTTTTCATTTCCTGATGATTTGACATAAAGTGTTGACTTTGATGAGGAAAACAGGAAACTCATATTCGCCACTACAACGTGGTATGTTATGCTCTGGTTGATGAGTGTTACCAATTTAAAGAATATCTAGGATTAGTCACTGTGCAAGAAAACTCAAAATAACCTTAAATCCTACAGCTTATATATGAAAGAAACTTGACAGAGGTTTCCCCACATTTGACAATTCTAAAACAAAAAGTAAAACATTGCCAATAAGAAACTGTGAAGCTGAAAGTTTTCAGCTAGAAAGCAAAGACTGAAATTGAATTATCTTTCCATTCTCTCTGCAGAAAATGGTATTACCATATTATTGTCAGAGGAAAAGTGGGTCGAAGAGTAGCCAAGAAAAGGTGGAAAACATATAAAGGTGTCAGGCTGCTAACAAAAATATGTTTCTAGACTTGGCGATGTTTCTGGTATTTGTCAGATCTTTAAAATTGTTATTTGTTGTAGTTTCTTTTCTCATTCTAAATAAATATTTATTTTCATGCAAAGTGGTATTCAAAATTCTGTAATTATTTTTCTTAAAGAAAGCCCAATTGTGTAAATTTTAGGTTTCACAAAACTTGAATCCACCCCTGCAACTGGCCCGCAGGGAGGTGATGGGGAGATTCAAATATTCCTGGAGTGGCCAAGAACAAGTATACACATTCACTGGCACACGCACATGCACCTTGCTCTACCCTGTCCCAACTACTCCCTAGGTGGCCCTGGGGCTTCTTCTTCTGGAGATGCAAGTCTCACTGCCCACATTCTCCTATCCCCACATGGTCAACTCCTCTGGGGACCTGGAGTGGGGTAGGAAGCCCTGGGCATGTGCTGGGTGAGTGAGTGGGAGAGAGAGTAGGTGCTCCCGGGTATATGCACAGCCCTGCCTGGACGTTCAGATAGCTCAGGGAAGAGCCCGGCCAAGCCCAGGGGGTGCATCTATGCAACAGTAATTCTCCCCAATCCTGATGGGACTCATACGCTGATTTAATAAAGAGTGTGGTTCATGGAATCACAGGTTGGGTACATTGACGGTGAATTTCACCGCTGAAATCCCAGATCAGAGCTCTCATTGACTCTTCTTCGGTGTCCTTACACCCCTCCCCTCTCCCACTCCTCTTCCACTCACAGCCACTGTCCAGAATCACTAATGCAGATGGAGGAGGGGGTAGTCCTGGTTGTTCCTTCCAGAATGCAGTGGAACCTTGAGACAACATCCATGTCTAATCTCTACAGGGAGCCTCTCTAGCTGTTATTTCCTCATCTGTAAAATGGGGTTAATGATAGTATCCACCTCTTTGGCTGAACATCTGAGGACAGAGTCCTCTTTGTCCCCTAGCTAGCAAGTCTGTGACCAACCACAGGCCAACCACACCAGCCTAACCATGATGGCCTGGCCATCCATGCTCCCTGCCATTCCAAATTTCCCCCAAATGTGCTTCCTCCTCACTTGTGTCTGGGAGACCAGGAATTTCTCCAAGCTGTCTCTGAACAAGAAAGATGGTCAGACACCATGGCAAATACCTCAAAGATAACAAGAAAAAGCAGCAGGGGTCTCCTTAAGCAGGAGCCTTATTTTGGTTCACACAAGATCCTTGTGGGCCTCAGGGAATCTCAAAGTCCACATTGTGTCATGAAAAGAGTAAGAAAGGATCTGAAAGAAGAAAAACAAATTTCTCTCCCACACAACTCCTACTCTTTCCCCCTTCAGATCTTGTCTTTTTTTTTTTTTAAACAAAACAAAGAAAAAGATATACAAATAGTCGTGTGAATAGATAACTTGGGAAACAAAGACTTGTGGAAATACTTGCTATTTCGTTCTGAGATGTTTCAATTTACCTGACCAGCACTTTAACTAACATTATGAAAAATTTTATACAGGCGACATATTTTGAAATGTTAGAAATGGCCAGTAATTTATCTAACCGGGTTTCAATTTTCTCAGCTGCAATATGGAGAGATAGAACAGAATGATTTCCAAGGTTGTTTTTTAGGGCTAACGTTCTATGATTTCATACTAATGATGTTAACAATATTTGGGTATTTAACATTTCTTTTGCTTCATATTTTTTAAGTGCCATGGGATCATGTCAACAGGCATCAGTTAAGCGGCTACAGGGCATATAACTCAGAAAAGTACTTTTCTATAGGAAACAATTGTTTCTTGAAAGTGTGAATGGAAAGTATACTTTAAAAATGAATCAACATCTATTTTATATATGTACCATGAAGTTTTCTGCCTTCAAGAATCCCATGAAACAGCTTTTAGCAGAGCTTATTTATCTAGCATGTCAAGTTCAGTTTTCTTAAAGCAGGTACAGTAACGCTGGGAGCTTGCACTGCACTGAATCTCATTTTCTGGAGGCTTGCACTGAGGCACAAGGAGGTTAAATGGGGTTGCTGAGCGGTAAGGGCAGCAGCAGGACCAAGGCAAGAACGCTGAACACTCTAGGCCCACGCTTGACCCCAGCATCACATGTGTCATTCTGTGGTTAATTCTTCCTGAGAATTAACGTGTTAATGTGTCCCCAGGATGGGCAACCACTGATCACACTGAGCTCTGAGACACCAAGCACCCTCTGGGCAACATTTCATGAAAAACAGACAACCTTCTGGATGCTGTTGTCATATTGTGACGAGGCTCTGTCTGTTTGGCAATACAACGACACTCCAGATATATGTTTCCCCAAATTAAAACCATTTATTTACAGACATACAAAGGGAAAATAAACCTCAGTCTGCTGCAGACTTCTTAGTAGCTGCTCTCTCCTTTGATACAACCCGGGCTCTCTCTCTCTGTTTACGGTTGGAAATAAGGCCCAGTTGGCGGAGTGGCTGCCTCTGTGAAAACCCAGGAGGGTTAAGTGGAGGATGTTCTCCAGGACTCGGGACTCCTGCTTCCTCATGTTCTTCCCTGCGCTTCGCCCCTCGGTGAGAACCTTAGCAAACAGGGCCAGATCACCCTTCCTCACGTGACTTGCACCAGGAACAAGCGGCAAGTCTTTAGTATGATTAGAAGTCTGAACCCATGTGAGTTTCTTATCATCCCTATGTGAGGTACTTCCCCATGTATCATTTCCACAACTGAAAAATCCCAGGCGAGGGCCCTTCACGTTATTTTCCTCTCAGGAAATATTTCTTCCCTTATAATATTTTCACTTCTTGACCCCTTGAAAAATGATACAGTTCCGCTCTGCTTTTCACTCCAGGAAACAGAGAACAGTGTAGTAGTCCTGTGCTCTAAGGGATGTGTTAGAGCTGAAGAGGGGAAAGCAGATGGACAGTGGAGTTGAACTATTTATAGAGTGTACTTGACAATGAGATTCTTTCTATTAAATGCTTAAATGCTAGGAGTTGCTTTTCTGGCCTCCATCCTTTTCTTTCACTGCTTTAGTATTATCTCAATGTTCTCTCTCTCTCTCTCTCTCTCTCTCTCTCACACACACACACACACACACACACACACATACACTAAGTGAAGGGCCTTGGGCTGGGGCATATATGGGAGATGTCCTGGGACAGCCTGGAATTGTGCACACCGCCTGAATTGACCGAGAAGTGTAGTGTATGTGCCTTGAGAGATGGGGAGTTAGGTTTCTAAGAATCCAGTCAGGCTCTGCCCCAGGAAAAGTGTTGGAGCAAGGCTATACCACTCGATAAATGAATATTTACTACTGGTGACCATGTGTGCACTGGGCCAGAGGCAAAATACAAGGTGAAGTGAAACTCACAGTTGAGAGGCAGAGCGTGTGTCCTCTAAGGGATGTGACACAGCCTGGCGGGGAACCCCTGCCTGTCCTGTGAACGCGGGTAGGGGCTGTCCTCTGGGCTTAGGGAAGGTTTCACAGCAGAGGTTGCTTTGAGTGAGTCTGTGAAGGGTGAGTACAGCTTTGTGAGGTCGAGCGGGGCAGCGGGTATGAGCAGAGGAAGTCTCTGAGCCTGGGAAAGGGGGGCAGGTGGTCCTTCATGAATGAGGGATGAGTATACAGAATGAGTTGGGGGAGACAGGGGTGGAAATGGTCTGTTGAGGATAGATGGTGAGGAATCACTCGGGAGTGGGTCATTACTGAAGGCTGGGTGGCAGGGGAGTGACATGGCTGGATCCTCGTTATAGCAGGTTCTAGTGGCTGTGGTGGAGGATGAAGGGGAGGTCAGAGAAATAGCAGGAGGGACGGAGCCCAGTGAGGAAATGACTTCAACACTCTGGGCAAGAGACATCAGAGCGAATGATGAGAAGGAGGTGGTTCAAGACTTCTCAAGGGGGGGCTTCCCTGGTGGCGCAGTGGTTGAGAATCTGCCTGCTAATGCAAGGGACACGGGTTCGAGCCCTGATCTGGGAGGATCCCACATGCCGCGGAGTGACTAGGCCCGTGAGCCACAAGTACTGAGCCTGTGCGTCTGGAGCCTGTGCTCCACAACAAGAGAGGCCGCGATAGTGAGAGGCCCGCGCACTGCGATGAAGAGTGGCCCCCGCTTGCCACAACTAGGGAAAGCCCTCGCACAGAAACGACCCAACACAGCAAAAATAAAATAAATTAATTAATAAACTCCTACCCCCAACATCAAAAAAAAAAAAAAAAAAGACTTCTCAAGGGATCTGACTGCCGATTGGATGTGGTGGGTGAGGGCTCAGCCCTTTGATTCTCTCTGTTTGCCCTGCCCAGCACCCCCTCGTGCTCCATTTTACTCCCACTCCAAATGCTAATGTGATTGTTGGTAATTACAACAGCTACTGTTACTCATTTCTCTTCTGATTTACCAGTGGGAAGTCTCTCCTTTGTGGAGAAGTGAAGGTAATGCTGCTGGTAGTAACATTTTTGATTTTTGCTCTAAATGCCTTCTGGACATTATTGAGTGGACCTGACTTAACTGGGCAAACTCATAGTCAGAATTACTTTAATAGCATTTACGAAATAAATGCCAGGCACTTCTTTAAGGACTTCACATGTATTAACTCATTTAATCTTCTCAATAATCCAATAACATAGATACTGCCAGAAAAATTATCCAAAATTTAGGATGAAGGCAAGAAGGTAGACGACACATCCTTTCAATGTAAGAGGGCAAAGGCTGCCCAAGGATTTTCTCAAGGAATGTCCTTGATTTCCCTCATTGCTTAATCTTGAGTCAAGTTCTCAGATTTAGGGAAGTCACTTGTTAATTTGAAGACTTTGATCCAGGAGATTTACAAATAATTTCTCATGAGTGAAACACATAACCCCAATAATTTATGTATGTTGGATATTAACCAGGTGATATCAAACCCAACAATCTTATCCTTATAGTTCTTTGTTAAATTGTCTATAAATATCCTAGCTTCTCAGATGCTCTTTGAAACAATCATAACATCTTACTAGTTATTTCATTAATTAATGAGTTTAAAAATTATTTTAAATTTTTAAAAAATTACATTAAAAATTATTACCCTCGCTTTATAGAAGAATAAACTGAGGAACAGAGAAGTTATGGGACTTGCCCAAGGTCAGAGAGATCTTTGGTATCTCTCTGTGGTAGAGCTGGGATTCAAACTAGGTAGTCTGGTTCCAGAAAAGTCTCCTTATTCACTCACCATATATTTATTGACTAATTCTCCATTCTTGACTTTTCTGGATTATTCCTCCTACTGAATCCAGGGGTTATTTGTTTAATTTAACAAACATATGCTGAGCTGTTATTATGTGGCAGGTTCTGTATTAATCTACTTCATGGTAAGTTGTTTTAATGTGGTACAGTACAAGCTTAAAAACAAGCTCTTGTCCATGTGTCCGGGCTCAAAATAAAACCAGGCAAAGAGTCTTCTGGGCATTCATATAATTTGCTGTGTCCTTTCTGTTGGAGTCTTACAGTTGGCTATGCATTTGGGGAAGCAACTATACTTCCCTCAGGCAGAGGGAGGAAGCAGAAGAGGTAAAGATCAGACTCTGATGATGGGGTTAGGGCCAATGTAAATTCCAGGAGCTGGCTTTCTTCTAGAACCTTGGGCCATGGCATTCATATTTGTAAATCTGGACATGCAAAATGATGTTATATGAAGGTTCCCTTCTGCCAAATCTTCATCATCCATGGTCTGATTCAAAATCACCCCATGGGGCTTCCCTGGTGGTGCAGTGGTTGAGAGTCCGCCTGCCGATGCAGGGGACACGGGTTCATGCCCCGGTCCGGGAAGATCCCACATGCCGCGGAGCGGCTGGGCCCGTGAGCCATGGCCGCTGAGCCTGCGCGTCCGGAGCCTGTGCTCCACAACGAGAGAGGCCACAACAGTGAGAGGCCTGCGTACCGCAAAAAAAAAAAAAAAAAAAAAAAATTAAAAATCACCCCATGGCTTCCTTTAGTTTCCACGCCCAATTCTCATCTTAACGGTGGTCCTTTATGCTAGAAGCTTTCCAAGCAAGTAGAATTGATGGTTTCCTTCTCTTCTGGCTGTCAGTATGTTCTATTGTTGTTCTACCTGTGTCTTCCTTTAGGTGATAAAATCATAGAGTAAAGGGACTGGGATAACTTTGGCCACACCAGTAATACCAGCTCTCTGTTCCCTGAGAACATTCAGCAAGTGCTAAATGTTGGTGATAAATGTTCTGCTCTTGGAGAAAACAGGTTCTTCCCTCTACTCTTGGAAGTGTTTATCTCCACTTCATGGATAGCTAGTTGAACTCCAAAGTCAGGAAATTCACCTGCATCCCAGAGAGGAAGGAAGTGATGCTCCAGGCATGTTCCCCAGCCAGCCTGTCCTACAGTGATAAAGTTGCCTAATTTGCCATTTAATTTTGCAACCTCTTCATCTTCCAGTCGTTGGCCAAGCTGCCTTAGGTGATCCTTTCTATAGTTGGCAATGGGCCTGTAATGACTATTCAGTGCTCCAATTTCCACATTCCAGTTTCCAAAGGGTTAGGTTGACTCCAGTATCTACTACCATATTTGGCTTCTAAAACTGCACAACTCTGGGAGAAAACTTTCTTATCCACCTTCTCACCCCAAAATAATCAATAAAATTTAAGGAAATGATAACATTATACTAGCTGCTATTATTATTAACTGTCACATCTTCTGATTTAAGCTAAAATGCTTCAAGATGTTAACTGACCAAAATACTAGTGAGTGTCTGGCCTCATTCCTGATTCCTGGTGCATCCATCTCTGTGTCTCACTTATTTCAACTCAAGGTGCCTGTTGAATTTGGGTTTCCTCCAAATGACTCAGTATTATGGTTATGTGAGCTACTCTTCAGCTTGAATCAGTGAGGAGGAATGTTGACACGGGCTGCCTGGTAGAGGACCCCTTGGCAAACTCTGGCTGCAGTGGACCAAACGGGGTCTCAGTGACATGTCATGGCACTTCTGTAGTGCATGACATAAACTGAGGGGTCATCCCTATTCCTCCTATAACTGGCCCAAGTAGAAGCACAATCATGTTAAACCTGGAGAACAAGGAGTCCTCCACTAGGGAAGTGCTAATTTGTGCATTTGGATACTGCCAGTTTCAGGTTGGTGACTGACAGCTCTAGGAAGGAAGAGTTCACCCAGAGCTGCAGGACAGGCAGGAATATGAATCACTCACGCAGACCCAGGGAGGGGATTACATGGCAGGGATCCAGGGAAGGAATCTGAATGGCTAGATTGATCCCCTACTGAAGATCAGAGAAAGGAGGCTCAGACAATTCAAATGGCTTGTCTGAGGTCACTGCTAGGGAGAAGTGGCAAATCAGGAATGGGGGTCCAGGCTTTCAAATGCAGTGGTGATCTAATCTATCTGTGAGGGTCTCCAGGACTGGCTGCCATTTGTGCCTATAGGAAAACGTAGTTGAACACTTCTCCAGAGTATAAAATGCTCTGTGGAAGGAAATGTCCGTTACTTAGTTGGGGCACACATGCCTTTCTTGAAGAAAATGTGCTTGAAAATTCCCATTGCTGCTCCTCCTTTGAGATGGAAACAAGTTAAGGGAGACGTGTGAAGGTGTGAAGTGGGCACCCCAGGAGAATCAAAAACCAGCTAAATTAAGGCAGGTATGCAAATAGAATTTCAGTATGTTTGACTTTCATGTGAGATGCCTGGCTGCATTTTTCCATCACTCCTTATGCGCTTCTAAGGAGCTGTGAAAAGCACCTGGTCTCTAGGGACCAATATTCTAAAGTCAGCAGTTAGGAAAAATCCTTCTTTTAGTGTGTCTTGAAATGAAACTCATGATTGGACCAGAAATATATCTTCACTCAACATGAGCTCATCAATAAGCCAAAAAAATAGGGATGCTTCCAAAGCACCTCAAGTGGGTGTTGGATTATATCTCACAGCCCATGGCAGCTCCAGAGCATGTTGGAAATTCTCTGCATCCAAGCTGAACAGAAACCCACGTGCAGAAGGGAACGGGTAGCTTAACTGAAGCTGGAGCTTATGGCTTTGCAAAGAGTCTTTACAGCAGGGGGTGGCAGCTTCTGAAAAATAGGGAGTGGTAGGCTTCTGATCCCTTTTCTGTCAGGAGCAGTCACGGCACAGGCCTAGGGGTCCTGGCAATGTCTGCACACATGTTCATTTGGGCACAGTATGGGCCAGCATTGGGAGGGCCCTACGGCAGAGGGATCAGGGAGGCAGCCAGTGGGAATGGGTCTGGGTCTGTAGGTACCTACGAAGTGTCTGCTACTGGTGTACACGTTAGATTACTCACTTCAGCTCACCAGTACTTCTCCAGCATTTTTTGTAGAATTTGGTGACTGCCTATTTTCTTTCTTTTTTTATCTTCCTGCCACCTGTTTGTGGCAGACACTACTGGCTGTCAATCCATCAGCTGTACCATTTTCTTTTGCTTACCAGACCACAGTGTAGCCACCCACCTCTGAGAGGTTCCACTGAGGGAGGCTAGACCCTTCCTTACGCTAGGGAGAGAAGCTCTGTTGGTCTAAGTGAATCATAGTGATCTCACTCCATTACTAATGAATGAAAGTGCAGAATGATTACAACTTGGAGTGCAATGGTTTGCGGACCAGTTAGGCCAGAGGGTGTAGTATGTGTAAGGAATAGATGACATAGCCTGGAAAGTTAGATTAGCATCAAGTTATGGGGTGCTTTGAATGACAGGCCAAGAAGTTAAAATTTTGTTCAGTGTCATTGTTTGGGCTCAGATAGTTTATCTGAGAGGTGATTATAGGGATCACAAGGGAAGAAGCCAGGGAATGAGACAGGGAAAGGAGAGAGGCCAATGAAATGTTTGTTAGTGAGCGACTTGCTGTTGTGGGCACCAAGCCCTCTGAGAAACTGGAGCCCTACTAAGGGCTGAGAAGACAGGCATTCAGCCAGTGACTCCCTACCCACAGTGGTTGAGAGTTGCCCTCAGGGGTATTGACTTTTCTCAACTTCTGGGTTATACCTTTAGTAGAATAAGCTCCCTTAGTGGTGGAAACACTTTTAGGAAGAAAAGAGGATGCTGAGGACTTTGAGGTGAAAAATTGTCCTGGGACTGTACCCCATGGCTGCAAGTAAACTTGGGAGGCGAGGAGATGTGGGCCTCGGGAATCAACAGCATCCTCTACATTTGGTAATTAATGGGAGACACAGAAAATTTTTGAACAGGTAAAGGACATGATTAGAAGTTGCTTTGAAAAGATATTTTCTGGAGACAGTATATAGGATAGGTGGGAGTTCATGTGCCATGTGCAATACGAATCCTGTGCAATATGCCAGGAGTATGGTAAGGAATAAATCTTTTGTCCTCAGGAAGCTCACTGTCTGGAAACTGGGGCTATTACTGTCAGGAGATGAGGAAGCTGTACTACTGGTCAAATGAGATAATGCGGAAGTAAATTAAAGCTGTGGCAGGGGATGGTAGAAAGGAGACAATGGATGTGAGAGACACTGCAGAAATAAAACAAAGAGGTCTCAGAAGCTAATTGGTGAAAGAGTCGAGAGTTAGGAAGGATTCCCAGATGACTGGAGTTTTCATAATGGCTATTTGAGAGTATATGCCACCAAGAACAGAATTTCAGATGTTAGGGAGGAGAGCTACGTTGGAAGATAGCATGGAATTTGGGAAAATGATTACCATGGGTAATACACGTACAGGTCTGACTTCCATTAGCCATTTATTAACAAAGATTTTGAGAGTCTACTAAGTCTCAGGAACCATGTCAGTCAGTATACTGGAGTCTAGTTACAAAGACCTGTGAAAAGTGGTTTATGTCTTCAAGGGGCTTACAGACTCTTTGTGAAGGAGGTGAACATCCAGATATGCTAGGAGCTCATGGGAACATCTCTAAGAGGAGGGAAGGAGTGGTAAGGAAGGTATAAGATGATATTTGAGTGAAGTTTTTTTTTTTTTAATTTATAGATAATATACTTTTATTCTAGAAGGCAACCCCTCTGTATATAAATACAACCACTGTTTGGATATATATGGAGAAGGACTTACCAAATGTTAAAGAGTATTACTATCTTACAGAGCCTTAAATTAAAGTGTGTTGTAGACACTTGGCATCAAATTTCAAAAATTTCTGACCACTAATATAAAATCTTTACAACAAAGCCATTACTTATCCTCAAAATATCCGTACATAAAACAATTTGGTAGAATTTTTCATTTAGTCTATTTTATCCAGGCAAAATATATGTTAAAATTATCACGATTTCCTAGTTGTCTGAGCTGAGACTAAAGGATGAATAGGAGTTTTTCAGGCAAGGACAGGTATGGCCCAGATCACAGATGTTTTGTGTGCCGTACTTAGGTTTATACTTTACCCTACAGGTGATAAGAAACTACAAAAAGGGCTCTAAGTAGAAGAATGTCCCAATCAAATGTGTGTCTAGGAAGACGGGTGAGGCAGTGATGTGGGGAACAAGGGATCCAGGGAAGGAGGCAGGAAGACCCTTTGCAGATGTTGTAGGGCAGTGATTTTCAAGGTGTCTGGGAATCCTGGGGGTCCCCAAGACCTTCCTGGAAGTCTGTGAGGTCAAAACTATTCTCATAGCAATATTAAGATTGTATTTGCCTTGATTCTCACTTTGTCACTGCTGTACAGAGAAGTTTTCCAGAAGCTAAATTATGTGTGATAACAATTTCTTCAGTGGCTAGTAAGATATGCTTTTTTTGCTTGTGTTTTAAACATTTCTTTCTTATTTCTAATTAATTTCTAAAGTGGTTTATAGACAATATTGTAAATATCGTTCAGTACAACCCACATAAACAAAAACTCTTTGGGTCCTCAAAGTTTGAGGACCACTGCTTTATAGATATTTATTGATTTGATTTGGAAAAATAGTCAAGGAATTTGCATTAAGTACAGGAAGAATTACCCCTATTATATGGATGAGAAAACTAAGGCAGATAAGTCAGAGAATGATTGATTGATTAATTGATTTGTTGACTGACAAAGCCAAGGATAGATAGAAAGGGGGATGTTCTAGGAACTCATTTGAAGAAAGCTAGTTTTGGGTGCTATATTAGTCAGGGTTCTCCACAGAAACAGAATCAACAGAATGGGGGAGGGGGAGAATTCTCCCTTACTCATCCTTTTTGTTCCACTCAAGGCTTCCAGGGATTGGATGAGGCCACCCACACCGGGGAGACCAATCTGCTTTACTCAATCACTGATTCAAATTTAATCTCATCCAGAAACACCCTCACAGACGCACACAGAATAATGTTTAACCAAACGTTGGGCCACCCTGTGGCCTAGTCAAATTGACACATAAAATTAACCATCATAGGTGCTAACTCTGGGTAGGAGAAATGAGGATCCATCAGGAAGAAAATGAAATAACTGGAGTAGAGGGGAAGACAAGGCACTGCGTTTCTTGACTCCCTGGCAAGTCTCTGCTTGACCACAGACTCTCCCCGCTCCTTCTGCAGACCCACAGATTCCATTTCCATGAGATCAACCAAATGCCTTCTCATTCTCCCTCTGCCTTGTGGCTTATCTCATTTCTGCAGGAATCTTTTTGAGTAAGGACCAAAGCTAATTCTACCTTCTGCACTGGGTTTACTTCATCTCAGCAATCATGAAGAATCAAGACGGTATTCTCCGCTGACCCCAAACCCACATAAGGCCTAAGCTATAACTGCATCCTCACGGAGGCAAAGGACACATATATTTCTCCAGAAACGCAGTAAATGTTAAAGCTTGTTTTATGAAGGAATCCTTAGCCGTAATCCGATTCCCACATGATAATGTGTTGCAAATTACTAGTAAATGCTCTTTTCAGTAATCTGCAAACTAATGCTTGCTCTCAACAAGTGAGTCATTAGTAGAAGAGAAAATTACCCTTCACATTTGGGAAGGCTGTTAAATCCAGGTTTTTAAATCAAAAGGTTCTTGATGAAATACGTTTGGTGGGCCCAGCTCACGAATCCACACAGAGCAATAATCTGTGGGGTGCAGACACTGCTACTTGAGGATGATGCAGACAGAATGGTTCTTTATGCCCAGGGCATACAACTAGGTCATCCTCTCCCGAGTGGCCCAGAGCGGCTTTGGGTCCCCACCATGGCTGTACACCCAAGTCTACCATCTTAAAGGCCCTGACCCCTTAGCCCTTCTGCTAGCTGTCCATCAAAATTTACCAAGACTTCAGGCATTTGCAGGGAGGGGCTTGCTACCATAAACAGACAAACTCAGGGTTGATTTACTAATGGCATACTGTACAGATCTTCAAATTGTGTTCCATAGAACACACTAGTTGTGAAAGATTAGGAAAAAGTATTTCATGGTAACATAACTTTAAAAAACCCTCTTGGGAGAGTCAGAACAATATCAGCATTTAAAAAACTCTGAAAAGACTTTCAGCAAAGGCAGCAGTTTAGCTTAAACTAATTTGATCAGGTGGCAGATACCGTGGGTTGGCTCACTCACCTCTTGTTCCCACCATCCCAACCCCCCTTACAGTGTGTGTGCCTCCATTTTCTAAAAATTACATTCCCCAGGACACCCTTGGAGGCTGGATGCAGGCACATGACCTAGATGCGACCATTCAGATGTGTGCCCAGGGATACCTGGTAGAGGAAGTCAGTACATTAGGGGAAAATTGCATCTCTTGACAAGCACAGTGCTGTAGGTGTCTAGTTTTCCTGAGGAGACTGTGGTAGCGTGCCTGGTGTCCACTCTCAAGCAGTGGTGTTTCTACTCGAAAAGCGCTGCAGTGAGGTCAGGCATTGTTCTCTGCCTGTTGCTGGCCCTGGCTGCCTTGTTTCTGCCTGAGTAACATACAAGTCTGGCCTCCCAGAGTATAATAATAATAACAATAACAACAACAAGAACAATAATAATTCTCTTGCTACTTAAGCTAGCTGACTGCTACAACCACAGAAACTACTGAACACTTAAGGCTATCCCATAAAACTAGTGGTTCAAGGAAGACAAGTTTGGAAATGCTATTCTTCAAAAAGAGGACTTGGGGAGATTCCAAACCTCAGTCCAAGGGAATGTAAAAACTCTAAGGGTGGGAATTTCAGATACTGTGCCGGGCAATGTCTGCCATGAGGATGGAGAATGGTGGCTCTCTACGTGACCATGTTATTTGCCATCTCTGGGCCAAAAGCTCTCGAGGCATTTCCTAAACCTACAATTTCATGAAAACATCGGCTGGACTAAGCATACGTTCTTTATCTCACATCCTGCTAGGTCCTCATGTGGAAATACAAATCAGTAAATGGCTTGGCTTCCCGGGGGACTAACAAGAGGCTAGGGATTTATGTATGAAATCACTAGGGCAAGTAAAATGATATAAAATTAAGTGCTACTTTTGAGGTTTACTATTATTAAATGCATAAATCATAAAGCGATTTTTCCATTATTTAGAATTTCCTTCTCTAAATTAGTGGCTCATAAGCCAAATTGGGTCCATAGGTATGTTTTATTTTGGCCAAAGAGGGTTTTGTTTAAATGAATTAGTTGACAGCATTTGCAAAACTGGGAGATTTTTACCTTAAAAGTTAAAAGAAGTGGCAACTAAGAGCAGTGATAATTATGCTATTCTCTGATATGAAGACTAGTTTTTGTTTTTTAATTCCTAGAATTATTCTTCTCAAGGGACATTGGCTATCTAGTTAGTTTTTCTGATGTTTTAAGTTCCTCCAATGCAATCATGCCCTTGAAAGAAGTGTATTAAGTTAACAGATGATCCATCATTAGCTTAACAGAAGTATGACCCACCATACTTATGGGATGGAAAGAAGAAAGAGGAAACAGCAGCAGATAGATGAAGAAGTGAGAGATGGAGACTGAGAGTTTAGATTTGTCACTGGGTCTTTCTGGGAGCAATGTACCCAGCTAGTAAAAGGCAAGTCTGGAAATAGAAAGCAGGCGTTCTGACTGCCAGTGCAGTGTTCTGTATACACTATCATGCCCCTTCTAATGAAAGCAAATACAATATTGTTTAATACACGGGACGGAAAAGATTAGAAGGGTGAAGGTAGGTCTATGGAAGTGATGGAGGTTGCTTAGACTAAAGGATCCCTCCTTATCCAAAACTTTGTGATACCTTATTGCTTCTTAGGGATACCTTCCATCAAACTTCTAACTCTGTTCGGTAACAAGAGGAAGGGACTACTGTAAAGAATGGATTATGGGCTTGAATAAAAAAAAAAAAAAGGCTTCCTAAAAGAAGAAATTATTTGCACATAAAAACCTGATAGAGTCCTGTTAGCTTTGTGGCTGCAAACTTGAATACTTTCAGTGCCTAGGAAAATAAAACGGGCCAGTGTTTGGTCTGCCAGGTACTGTGGTGACTGTGGCGAGCTCCAGAGCATTTACTCCATCTCAAAGGGGGAGCTAATACTTAGCTGGGTCCTCCATTGCCAGGCGAGAATGTGGTCCTGTATTGGCCAAGATTCAAAATTTTCAAGACAAGGTGGGCATCTGGGTTTTAGTGTGAAACGTCTCAGGTAAAAACCAAACAAGTAAAATCTGTAAGCCGCCAATTTTCAACCTCTGTTTAAAATCTTCACTTGATTAGGGTATTTATGAAAAGCTATAGAAATAACAGAAACCCTTCTTTAACAAAACATCTAGTAATTGTAAATAAAGTGTTACAGATAATGCTTGAACACACAGTTAACCTCTACAAAGAGTAAGATAAATCCCTAGAGTAGTGAGCATATGAGCTGACAGTGTGCCTTCCCTGGGTCTGGGGGTGGTTTTCAGTCTTAGGAACTAAGGTGGTTGGGTTTTGTTTTATTTTATTTAATTCTTTATTGGGGAAACAGAAATAACATAAAATTTACCATCTTAACCATTTTTAAGTGTACAATTCAGTAGTGTTAAGCACGTTCACATTGTAGTGCAACCATCACCATTATCCACCTCTAGAACTTTTGCATCATCCCAAACTGAAACTCTGTACACACTAAACAACTCCCCATTCCTCCCTCCCCCCAAGCCCCTGGCAACCACCTTTCTACTTTCTGTCTCTGTTAATCTGACTACTCTACATACCTCATGTAAGTGGAAGCATGCTGTATTTGCTCTTTTGTGTCTGGCTTATTTCACTTAGCATAACATCTTCAAGGCTCATCCATGTTGTAGCATGTATCAGAGTTTTATTCCCTTTTTGAGATTGAATAATATTATATATTTATATGTATTTTAATATTTTATATATAATAATCACATTTTATTTATAATTTATATGTAAATATATTTATATACATATAAAATAATATTTTATTTATCCATCCATTCATTCATCAATGGACGTTTGAATTGCTTCCATGTTTTGACTATTGTGACTATTGCTGCTATGAATGAATATGGATATACAAATTTCACTTCAACTCCCTGCTTTCAATTTTTTGGGGTATATACCCAGAACTGGAATTGCTTGATCAAACAGTAAGTCTATTTTTAAGTTTTGAGGAACTGCCATTCTATTTTCCACAGCAGCTGCATTATTTTATATTCCCACCAGCAGTGCTTGAGGGTCCCAGTTTCTCCCACATGCATGTGAACCTTTGTTTTCTGTTTTGTTCTGTTTTTTATTACAGCCACTCTAATGGATGTGAGGTGAAGAGGCTTGAGTTTTAATGCTCGTTTAGGAATAGGAATTGATATATTGAGATCTTGGACCCAGAAGAGGCTCAAAAACCTTCTGTAGAGCCAGTATTTTTAAATGGCTAATCCCTCACCAAAAGAAAGGATGATAAATATATCTACCCATGAGCATAAGGATTTGTCAAGGAAAATCATCTATTTCAATCTAGACTCTGATTGGAAAAAAGTTCGCTAGGGTACAGGGACCCTGACGTTAAGAAATTAGTTGAAAAATGTACCCAGACCAGTGACAGCACTGGAATATCTGGTAGTTCAGTATAAAATCTCTTTGCAGGGCTATACACTTCACCAAGGATCATAGATCATTTCCACAGATAAAACTCAGCTGAACATAAACTTAAAATCCAAATTTGAGTCAAAAGCTCAAACACATAATGATACAATTCACCATGACTAGAAGTCAACTGACCAAGTAAGTAATTTTATTTGATCCTCCAGGATATGCAGATAATACAGCTCTCAGATAGAGGTTATAAAATTAGTATGGTTGAGATGACGAGGAACTTAAGAAGGAATTAAAAACATAAGAAAAGAACAAGGCCCTTGGGGAAAAAAAGGCTGATGTGAAAAAGATAAAATTTCTATAAATGAAAAACACAGTCACTGAAATTAAAAACTCAATTGACAGATTAAATAGACACTGAAACAAAGCCAGAGAGAAATTTAATGCATGGAAAGATATATGTGATGAAATTATCCAGACCATAACACAGAGGGAAAACAGATGAAAATTATGAAAAAGAGAGTAATGGCAGAGTGGAATGTTTGGATACTCTCCTGACAATAACAATTATAAATGCTGGGAAAAAACGAACGAACAACTGGGAGATGAACAAAAGCTGGCAGAGACTGGTGAGGATTTGATCCTTACTGAGATCCACAGTTACATGTTTTTTCCCCTCCCTAAGGGTACTACTCCCAGGTCCATCAGTGTGGCAGGTGGAGCTGAAGCAGAAAGTGGAGTCTTACAGGACTGAGGAATGAGAAGGTGGAGTTTGGGACTTCCAGAGAGGCTTAAAATTGAGAAGGGTGGGGTGGGGAATTCTAGAGAGGGAAGCCCCCAAATCTGTGTAGATACTCAACTCAAATCTTCAGCTGATCCCTAGACTACACATGCATGGGATGAGACTCCAAGATGCCCAGGGAGAAACAAGAGCAAGAAAGTTGAAAGAACTGAGCAGAGATTTCAACAGTTGCCTATTAGAGACATAGTTTGGAATTCAAGTCCTGCCAAGTTAAACAGATTTGAAAAAAGTGCCTCAAGGTTTTAAAATTAAAACCCAGAAGCTATGCCTTAGGACTTCAGACTAGGGGATTCACCCTACAGCCAGCTGCAAAACTGAAACAGAACCACCCTTACAAAGCCTAAATCCAGGCCTTCATACATCAAGGTCATCTGCTAGTAATTTAACTGCCTTCTAAAACAAATGTCAACACTTTTCAGAAGGACAGGAATTCACAGTCTCTATAAAGTTTCATCCACAACATCTACTGTAAAATAAAAATTTACTAGTCATGCAAAGATACAGGAAAATGTGACACATAGTCAAAAGTCGATTATAGAAAGAGACCCACAGACCAACCAGATGTTGAAATTAACAGATGAAGACTTTAACATACTGATGGTAAATATGTTAATGAATTTATAGGAATGTATGGGTATAATGGGTGAAGAGATGGGGAACTGTGAGGAGTGGTATATAAATTGAAAAAAGAATCAAATTTAAGTGCAAGAACTGAAAAACACAGTGTCTGAAAAAGAATCATTTCCTACAACTGGCAATAAGTCCCTAGACACAGAAAACAGGTCAATAGAAATGATCTAAGCTGAAAGACAGAGAGAAGGAGATTTTTAAAATACTGAGCTGTGGAACTGTCTCAAGGAGTCTAGGACACATGTAAGAAAGAGAGGAGAGAGAAAATGGAGCAGAAAAAATTTGCAACTATATTGGTTGAAAATATTCTAATTTGATTCAAAAGAGCAACCCAGACATCCATGAAGCTCAGCAAACCCCAAGCAGGATAAGTGCAGATAAAAACGTAACTAATCACATTATAGTCAAACTGCGGGAAACCACAGACTAAGAGCAAATCTTAAAAGCATCCAAGGAAAGGAGACACATTATATAATGGAGAATGACTCTATGAATGATGGCTACTTCTCATAAGAAAAAATGGGGCTAGAAGACATGGAATTATATATTTAACATGATGAAAAAAACACTGCCAACTCAAAATTCTATACACTGCACAAAAAAGAAAAAAGTTTTAATGCAAGTGAAATAAAGAGATTTTTAGATAAACAAAAGCTTAAAGAATTTATTGCCAGCAGCCCTACGCTATAAGAAATCCTCAAAGATGTTCTTCAAGCTGAAGAAAAATAATCCCAGATGGAAATGCAGAGCGACAGGAAGAAATGAAGAACATCAGAATGATAAATATTTGAGTAAATATAAAAGATACATAGGACTTTGTCAAAATGAACACCTGTCCTTCAAAACACACCATTAGGAAAATAAAGCAAGTCATAGAATGGTAGAAAGCATTTGCCCCTGTGGGAACTGCTGACACAGGGCTGGGCACCAGGGCACAGGAGGAGAGAAACAATGGGAAGATTTACCGCAGAAGCGCCCTTTCCCACTCTCCAAGCTAGGGCCAAGGGTGTCTCCTGGAGCACCTTCTGTGCATCTGGTTCCCACTTCTAGGTTTTAGGCTGTCTTGCATCCAGGTTGGGGGACACTGGAGGAAAAAAGGGAAACTCACCACGAGTACAGTGGTACATACTTTGAACTCTGGTCTTCTTTCCCAGTCTACTTGCTACTTTTCAGAGTCCTCAAACCTGGTCCAGGTTTTAGAGCCGCATTCAGTGAGAGAGTCAGGGGGATGGAATGTGCTTATGCATCTTATCCAGAATCAAAACTCATGACTTAAGTTCTGAGCATGTTAAGCTGAAGTACTTGTCGGGTATTTCTAGGTGGGCATGTCTGTCTGGAGCTTTGAAGCAAGATTCAGGCTGGAAATAAACATTTCCGTCTTCAAGGTATAGGTGCTTCCAATCACACCAATCAGGAAGGGTGTGTAGAACAAGGGCAATGGACTGAGAATAAAACCCTGGGGCTCTTCCTGGGTTCAGGAAGAGGAGCCACTGCAGAGAGAGGGGTCAAACAGGTCAGAGGAAAAGCAGGATGTGGGTGTCAAGTCTCCACCCAGCTCTCTCCTGAGCAGTGCGTGCCAGCCATGCTGTTCGGGTGTTGCCGGTGTTTTGTCTACCCGCCACCTGTGTCAGAATCACCTGAGGTGGGAGGGGTGGGAGGGGTGGGGCTAAACATGTTGATTTTGAGGCCACACTCCTCCACACTTATTTAATGAGAAGCATAAATGGTGGGGCTTGCCTGCCTGAGTTTTAACTAGTTTTCCAGGGATTTCTCAGGAACAGAGAACCACTGACCTAGGCCTAAAGAGTGTGGGAACCCCTGTGACTGTCAACAGCATAAAGAGAGGGTGCTGAAAAGGTGGAAAGGTACGAGAAAAGAAGGAGAGAGTAATAAAAAAGGGAAAGAGAGATTCCCGAAGTTTGGTAAGTGATATGGGAGGAGGAGGAGGAGGAAATTGACGTTTTATTCCCATTATTCCAGACCCGAGGCAGAAACTCTTAGAGCAGCTGAGTTGGGTTCATCTTGAGAGTTTCATGTTTAAAGCTTATTAAGAGCCCAGCACAGGCCTGCAGGGCTCCAGGTGGACGGAGGGGACTGTGAGCCATGCAGCTGCTTGGAATATGCTGATGACCATGACAGGTGATGAGCAATTTGGCTGACACTGTCCTTCTTTAAACAGCATCCAGAGGTAATGCAGTCCTGTTACTTTTACAGGACTCAATCAGCAACGGTTAATTGGTCCATTTTATGCCAAATCCAGTAGTCATGTTTTATGCTGTGCTGCTCTAGCCAGACAACATCTGTTTGGATAGGGGAATGAAACTGGCTGAGATGCAGAGTCACACCTCTCCCCACTCTTCTCCCCCAGCCTCCCTACTAAACAGTACCTTTAAGAAATCTTTTGAAAAAGTCTGAAAGCTAATGTCAATAGAAACCACGTTAGATGAAAGGGAATTCATCACCAAAAGTGCTTAGAGAAAAAGCACTTGACCCCTTTTGAGCCTCCTAATAGTCAATGCAATGCCAAGTTTTCTTGGCCTTCTCTTGGTTTCTCCCCAACCTTGATTCTGTCCTGTGAGTGCCTCGGAAATGATGACCAGGTCTCCGCCTTTGTATTCCTAGCTGCCGGCACAGTGCCTGGCATACACTAGGGGTCAATACATTTCTGAAGCTTATTAAGCTTAACTTTGAGTCTAGCATCAATTTGACATGCATTTTTCCTAATGTCTTCTACATTTCTTTTTTCTGCCTTCCAGATTTCTCCTGTTCTTCTTTTCTATCCCTTCCTTCCCTTTTCTTCTCCTTCCCCCTTTTTGTCTGTTCTCTCCTCCAGTGCCCAATATGGCCAGAAGAGGACCAAGCTGGGAATTGGACCGTGAAGAAACTGAATTCCTCCAGTCCCTTCTCTTGTCTTCCATCTCTCCTCCTTCTTTTCCCTTTCCCTCTCTACACCCCAGGGGTTCTCCTTCTGCATCCCAAGTCCTCTGTGTTGAAACATTAATGTGAAGAACCCAGTGCTATTCAAGTAATAGGAATAAAAGTTATTTATCACTTCCCATTAATTCCCCATCTTTAGTGACTCTTAGATTTGAGTGAAAAACTCCTCTACAGCCCAAAGCACAACTTCATTCTAAGAGGCAGCATTGTTCCCTTAATATACCTAATCCTCCTGTATTCTTAAGCAGTGAATGCTCTAACTTTACGAAGAAATTACATCCCATCCACGTTGGCAGACTATCTGATGTCCTGAGGATTAAAGGGATTTGACCAAAGTCCCCTCCAAAAGCTAAATTTGCCAGGTCTCCTATGGAACAATGAACAAGTGTCATAGATAACAACTGTGTCCGAAATTACTGGGATTTGGGGTTCACATATATGTATTTTAAGTAGCACATGAAGACACCTTGTGTCTTCTGACCCACTGTGCTCTCATCAGCAGTCCGCATGTTGCTGAATAACATAGGCCCTTGGGCCGCCTGGACATTTCACTGGCTGATGTTAACCACTTCTGGCACTAGAGGGGAAAGGGTGAAAATTCAGGCTAGTATATTTTCCTTTCTGAAAGCAGCTCTCATAAAAGCTGAGTTTCTCCTGAAACTATATTACTTCTTGGGAAGAAAGAAAGTAGAAGTAGAAGAAGGAAACCAACATTTTCAAACCCCTTCTGTATACTACCTAGCTTCTACGTGTTAACTCAATTAATTCTCATGAAAACATTGTGAGGGAGGAGATAGTATCTTTATACTACAGATAAAGTAGTGAGGGCTCAGAGAGGTTAGGTGACGTGCTCAAGGCCACAGAGCTAGCCAGTGGTAAAGCTAGGATTCAAACCCAAGCCTGGCCAAGTCCAAGGCCCATGGGCTTTCCAGTGTACTCTCCCCTGTTTGCAGTGCTTGAATCTCACTGTGGAACTACGAGCATGGTCTGTACTTAATCCTGTGCATAGTGACCAGCTCCAGACATTGCTCCATCCACTTTTCCCTCTCTCCTTCTGCATTCCTGCCTTACTATTCCTTCCTTTTTTTATTTGGCTTTCATCATCAACACCTCACATTCGTATGGTGCTTTACAGACATTTATCAGGTACTTTCACAGACAGTACTATTATTGTTTACAGTTTATAGATGTGGAATCTGGGATCTGGAGTGATGATGGGATTGCTCTTTGTCAGAGAGGCAGTCAGTGTCTGATCTGTCTCTGGAAGAAAGATGGGCCATGGGCCAGGTTACTGGGGAAACTGTAGGGCAGATTAGGGAGCTCAGATTGCTGAAAGGCAGGTTAAAGGGAATGGGGCAGGGAGGGCAGTATGGTCAGTGGAGCGTTTCAATAAGAGGTTGAATTCTGTACTCTGGGAATTGCAGGTCTATTTCCCATTTTGCTGTTTAGGGCACTTGTATAATCCTCTAACTCCTGACTCTGAAAATTCTTCCTTCACCCAAAGAATTGCTTTTCTTTCGATGTTTGTCTCCTGAAAACATCATTCATTTTCTCTTCCAACTGCACGTGTATAATTTCCGATGTGGGCCCTCACCACATCTTACATAAGTAAATGCAGCCGCCTTCTGATTTGTCTCCCTACCTTCAGCCAGCTCCCCTCCCTAGCTGTTCACACTAGACTGATTTTCCTTAAATGAAAATTTAATCATGTTATTTCTCTACTTAACATCTGTTGGTGCCTCCCAATCAGCTCTAGGACTAAATCCAGAATCCTAATGACAATGCCTGGTAGCCTTCGTAACTCGACACCTTCCCATCCTTCTAGGGCCATTTCACAGCAACGCTGAACCGCTGCTTTGCTCTCACGCTCCTCTGCATCTTTACCCATCAGTGTCCTTCTGCCTGCAGTTGGCTCTCTCTCACTCTACCCCGATTAATCACCAGGAAGATGCTTCCTCACCTCCCTAGCAATGTCTCCTTTCCTACTTTCCAGGCTCCCATTACACGTGCACTTGTTGGGTGCAAGTCTCTCTCCCCCAACCAGTCTGAGACACATTTGTGGGAGGGACTTTACCTCTCCATCTTTGGTTCTATTGCTAGCCGCAGTGTCCCTTCCTGGATGTGGATCTGTCCAAGGGAAAGGGGCCTTTCTGTAATGATGGGGAGGCAAATGATGTGGTTTTTTTTAGCACATAAAAGACAGAGGATTAAGCTCTATGGTGTGAGAATGTTTTCGTTTGTTTGTTTTGTGGGTGGCAGGCAGAAGGGTTCCACTCTTAAACCATCTTGGTAGCATCTTCCTTCTTTATCCTCCACCTTCAAGATGAATATACATTTTTTCACCTCCATTTAATATTTTAAGACTCATAAATGCTTGTGAAAAGAATGCAGGTTTCCATCAAGTTCAAAGGTATTTGAATTAGATGAAGAAGACATTTATATGTCTTAAGAGTCAAAGAAATACAAAGTCTAAATAAGTGACTCAGCAGCCACGCCACGACAGGTAATGACCTGGGTTCTGCCCTATTCCATGAATGCTACAGGGATATGGGCTATGTAGGTTCTGAGGGTGACGAGCCTGTTTTTAAATTATAATGCTCCAGTTAAAGGCATGAATTCATACAGTAAGCATCCTTGCTAAAATCTCCAGTTGTGATACAGTCTCAGAAAGTAAATTCCCAAATAACTGTTATTGCATAGTTAGAAACCCTGGGAAGCCATAGAAGTAAGTATAGAAATCTTTTAGAGAATTAAAATTGTATCATTCATATTTTCATATTAAGAAATCTCTATCTAATATTTATTTCAGGTAGAAGCAAAGTAGGCATGTCTCCTCCACCCTTCCTTTTCTTGTGAAGGTGACCTTGGAAGCATATGACCTGGCTGGTGTAGGTATTTGATGGAGGAGGGCTATGTGAATCACACTGGACCCACCTGAAGGAGAAATAAACCTGTATTGTGTTGTGAGAGACCGTGAAAGAGAATTTTTTCACTGTGACTCTCACATATTTTTGTTCCCAATAGATATGTCCCCCTCACCCCCTTCTTGCAGATAAAGTTAGCCTTCACCCCTTTTGATAAAATCCAAATTGCTGCAACCATGGCTGTTAATACACACAAAAACATTTCTCTTCTGAAAACTCTCCTTGATTCCACTGTTCCTGAAACTGGTTCAACATCAGCAGACCCCCTTCTTGCTAAAGCCCTATAAAACATTCTGCCCTCCTTCTCTAAGTTAGAAATCCCATTTGGAAACTTCTTATGCCTGGAATCTTTGAATAAAGACTTCTGCTAATGGTGTCTGGTTGACTTTTTTTCATTGTGTCAAGCCATCAAGATTTCACGTTTCATTTGTTATCACATCATAATCTAGCCTATACTGACTAACATATTTACTAAATTTATAAACAATATTGGAACACTTTATTGAACTTAAGATTCATCACATTTTAAAAATTGCTTGATTAGATTTATAGGAAATGCTTAGATGCATGGGAATGCTTGTCATTAGACAATTCAAGTATTGAAAAGTACATACATTAATAAATGAATTAAAAATAGTATAAGGTATTTAATTACTTTGGTTTATAAAATGAGACAATATATTAATCAAGGGATCCTTAACAGCGATTGCTAAAACATGCTGGTCTTATAAATAAAATAATATGATTTACAGGATATACTCAAAAGCTGAAAGATGAATTGCATTTTTAATATGAGTTTAATAAGTTTAATATTGCTTTTTAGAAACCCGCCTAAACCCTGAAAAGTCTTTTCTGTGCATAAAATCTATACTCGATTATATTTAAAAGGCTTCATATTTAGCAATTTGCCGTGGGAGAAGGTGGAGCTGACACTGACTAATGACCCACATTGCAGTCACCACCTAAGCGATAGCGAGATCTCAGAGAGAAGGTGTCCAAAGGACAGAAGGCAGAGTAAAGAGATGGTAGAGGGAAGGGACAATCTGCAGGAGATGGTCCAGGAGAGAAGTTCTTGCTGTGGATGAGGCAGCCAGAGAAACACACATGGAGATCAAGGGCAAGCTAAACAAGTCAGAGAGCGCCCCTGAGTGCCCAGCACACTGGGAATACATTGAACTAAAGGGAGAGTCTTCAGTGTGAGGGAAGGAGGCAGGTCACTTTCCTCCCCTCTTACCCACTTACTGATGCTGCTGTTTCTCCACTGTGAAAAGATGGACGTATGGAGTGACACCTGAGAGCAGCTGAAGACTGTTTTCATTATTGTCTGTCCTGATCCCTTTATGATAAAGGCTAAATAATAATAAGCCTTACACATGTATGGTACTTTACAGTGTACAAAGTGCTTTATAAAATCCCCAGACCTCATCCATTTAACCTTCACTGTAGCCCTCTGAAGTCCTTACTTCTGTAACACATTTTATTTTATCCCAAGTCTGCACATGTGGAACCACAGTCTCATATACCTCCAAGGATTTGAGAAACCTAAGAAATCACTGGGTTCAAACCATTTTTTTTCAACAAATAAAGGGACTGGCTGCTGTAACAGTTCAATGATTTTACCAAAGCCATGCAGCCAGTTGGGACAAAGTCAGTCAGGATTTTTGCTTGGTTGGTTGGTTGTTTTTTTACTTCCTATTAATGCTAAGCCTAGTTAACATACTGGATTTTAAATGGAAAATATGTATATGGAGGGGAAGTGAGGAAGGAGAGGAAGGGAGATGGGGAATAAATTGACCCTTGTCTAAAAGCATGTGTTTACAAGTTGGTTGAGTTCCTCTGGGACAATAAATTTCCAAAGGAACTCAGGTTTGCTTGTGGCATCTAATTACTGAGTCTCAGTGCCCTAGTACAAGACATTCTCCATGATGGATTATACATTATACTATTTAGAAATAAGGACTGGTGTAGGCAGCCTCTGAGATGGTCTCCAATTATCCCTGCCTCTTTGTGTAACCTTCTTCGATTGTGGGCTGGATGTAGAGACTCACTTCCAATGAATAGAAAACAACAGAAGTGATGGAGTGTTACCTCTGAGATTAAGTTATAAAAAGACTGTGATTTCTGTCCTGAGTATTCTCTCTCTCTTTCTCTCTCGTCACTCACTCTGGAGGAAGCTAGCTGCCATGATTTTAGTCAGCTCCGCGGAGAGGTTTGTGTGGCAGGGAACTGAAGGAGGTCTTCAGTAGGAAGTAGGAAATAGCCAGTAGGAAACAGAGGCCCTTAGTCCAACTGCCCACGAGCAGTTGAGGCCTAACAACCACCAGGCAAGTGGGCTTGGAACAGGACCCACTGGAGTCTGCAGACGAGACCACAGCCTCACTGACAGCCTGACTACAGCCTCATGGCAGCACCTGAGCCAAAGGTTCGCTGACTCATAGAAACTGTGACAAAATAACGGTTGTTTTAAACTGCTGAGTTTTGGGCAATTTGTTATGCAGCAAAAAGTAACAAATACAAGGGTGAAATAAGAACAAAAGAAACCATAGTTAACTGATTATTTTCTCACTTTGATCAATGTGTATTACAGTGTTGAAGATCAACCTTGAAATAATTTTAACTTTTATTTAGCACTGTTAACAATAAGATTAACAAAACTTAACAAACTGTAAACTTGAAAAACGTATCCATTTATCCCCTTAAATGTGTTGCTCACCCCCACTTGTGGTTAAAAATACACCTTGATATTGAGGAAAAACACTTGAGGAACAAGTCAGTTATAAATTACTTCAGCAACTTATATTTGGGTGCAAAGTCTAGAATTGTTTGAAGACATGGTGGGATTGTTATTTTTAAATGTGAACCACCGTCTGGGCCAGGGTACTACTCTTCTTTCCGGGGGCCCTCTCCCCAAATGGGTAAGTCCTGGAAGGTGCTCAAGGAGCTCCTGCACTTTTGCTGACATCACATTGCTTATCTGCAGGGATTTGCCTACACAAGGCATAAAAATTCCCATTTTATAGTAACTTCTAGAAAGAGAAATATTCCCATGCTCTACCTCCCACCCACCCACCCAACGCGTGATCAAGTTCAGCCTGAAAGATGGAGGTTTAGAGGAAAATAGAAGTTGCTTGCTGTGACAAGAATAGCAAATCACAGGCCAGAAGGAAACAGAGCTAGCCTTAAAGGCATGAGCTCTGGAGTTTAGAAAGGAAAGTTCTGTGGAGGTTTGGCAGGTAGGGAAATTCCAAAGTGCCATGTAGCCTAAATGAAAGGGAGCTGTGATCAAGCTGGAAGTCTATCAATGAACGTCGTATTAGGGGAGAAGAAGTCAAGAAAAGCTGTGACCAGCAAAGATTCATTGAATTCAAGGTTCTTATGACTAAAGAACAGCTCATTTATATCTGGGTGCTGGGTCAGAAACCCAACTAGTTCCCCCACCCCTGCTTTTTTGTTGCTAATTCCTTTTAAGAAAAGCATTTAGATGGACCTGGCTGAATAAATGAAAGAGACTCCCACGGACTCAAAAAGCATGTACAATCAGCGTCTTGAGGAATTTCTCAATATCTCCTTTTTGCTTTCTTCTTTTTTTTCTCTCTCTCTCTCTTTTTCTCCTTCTCTTCCTACTCCTCTTCCTTCTTTTTCCCTTCTATTTCTCTCCCCTCCATTTTCCCCTTTAAATACATTTACTACCCTCCTGCACCAGCCTCCTTTTCTTTTATGGGGATGCAAACAACCCCTCCAAAAGGTGCAGGTGGAGACCAGAGGAAGAACTGTCACGAGAACACTGCCCCTCTTGTGAGTCTTTCTGTCTTTCGCTGCACTAAAAACCATACCTATACTATTTGTTAATTTAGAGGCTCATTATTTCTAGACATAGACTTCCACACTTATTTTCCCCTCTAATAGGGTCAAACCAATAGACTCATGTCCTTTGTCATCAAGGAAGAGAGAACATTTACATTTTCCAGAAGTATAATTTACTTATGACCCAGGGTGCTTTTAAATATAGAAGTGCTTTTGGGGCCCTGTTGTGTAAAAGGAGCATTCAGGAAAACTGTCCTGGCCAGCTATGATCGATTCTGAAAAACCTATACAAAAAAAAGTTAAAGGAGACCATGTAAAAGGTAAAAGAGATAAATTGAACACACATGTGCAATCATTATTCATATGAGAATTCTCTGTATTACTTCATAACGCAGCTGTATACACACAAAAAACTGTCCCCTTTGCTTCCTCCTATTGGAGTCTTATTAATTTCTGTTTAATGAAATACAAATGTTTGTGTGCTTCATTTTGAGGAGCACAGTCTAGTTGGGTGTTTGTTAAGCACTGGCCAGAGTGGCTGTGCCCATCTAATACAAATGTCTGTAGGCCTTTCAAAGCCCCTTGACAGAGCGTCTTTTGAGAATGCCAGTTGCCATGGTCACCAGCGTGCTGATTTGCAAGGAAAATTGGAAGCCATGCTCATTACGTCAAAAACTACATTGGGGGATAAAGGGAGCATGTTTGCTTCAAGAGTTGGCAATTGGGGTTTGTTAGCTTCCCCGCCCACATACTTCCATCAAACAATGTCTCATTCAACTGCATAAGTCAAAGTTTACAACTCCCATCTTTCCAGTTGGAACAGGCCTGGGAAGTGTGAACGGAAAATTATCACTCACAGAATCACAGCACAGGCTCACAGGCCGAGCTGTTCTGGTGACTTGCAAGGACAGTAGAGAGGAGACAGATGGGTGGTGGAGGGAGAAGCAATGAAAACCTGTGTTCTGTGACCATCCAGTACCAACTAGATGTTTGACCTGGACTTGTGACATCTGGGGGTTTGCTTCATCTATAAAATGAAGCGTGTGAGAGACAGCATCCATAGGGTCCCTCTCAGCCTCTAAATTCTGTGATTCTAAAACACACTCTCAGGGACTTCCCCTGTGACACAGTGGTTAAGAATCCGCCTGTCAATGCAGGGGACACAGGTTCAATCCCTGGTCCAGGAAGGTCCCACATGCCGCGGAACAACTAAGCCCGTGTGCCACAACTACTGAGCCTGCGCTCTAGAGCCCACGAGCCACAGCTGCTGAGCCCACGTGCCACAACTACTGAAGCTCACGCACCTAGAGCCCGTGCTCGGCAACAAGGGAAGCCACCGCAATGAGAAGCCTGCACACCACAACGAAGAGCAGCCCCTGCTCGCCACTATTACAGAAAGTCAGCGCGCAGCAATGAAGACCCAACGCAGCCAAAAAAATAAAATTAAAAAAAATAAATATATAAAATAAAATAGAAGACCTACCATTATAAAAAAAAGTTAAGGTAGAATTAGACATAAGAAAATAAAACACACTCTCTATGCTGATACATTCATGTTATATATCCAGGCACCTACATATAGCTGTATTTATTTTTAATGTTTATTGGTTGAGAGCATAAATGGAATGCCTCACATTTCTATATGAGGTATGTAGACAAAATCAACCTCATCCCTTAATACAATCGCCCAACATGCAAACAGCATAGTTACAGTAGTTTGAGGATTAACCACAGAAAGCATCGATTTAATCACCTATGATTACTTTTCTTAGCAATAATGACTGTCATCTACTTTGGAATAATCAAAATGCTACTTATAATGCATTCTGCTTTTTATTATTATTTCCTTTCGGTTACATTACTTAGAAAGATATGTCTGGGGGCAGTTCTAGAGTTTATATTTCACAAGTAGATGCTTACATATATTAAATATAAATATTTATATTTATATTGCTGAGTATCTACTCTGCTGAATGCTCTCTCATCAGGACAGGCTAGGTAATTCTCCCAAAGTCTTGCAGCTAAGTAACAAAGCCTGGGTTTAAATATGGATCCTTTTGAAGTCAAAATTCATTCTTTTCCTATCTACTGGGTGGCCTCTTTTCTTCTTCTTGCCAATTGTCACTTGGAAGGCCCTGGAAATCAGGGTGGAAGCAGACAGGTTTACTTGTAAAGGGATAAATTCAGTGGAAAATTTGGTGGGCCTAAATAGAATTTTTCTAGAAAAAGTAAAATTACACTGATTAAAGGGGTGTGTGTATCTATGTGTGTAATACTGAACAGTGAATAATATCCAGAAAGGGAAGGACATGTCAAAAGGTTAATAATTTTTCTATTTTCTTAACTAAGTTAATTATTTAAATAAAATTACTGAATTTTGAAAGCTCACGCATTGTATCAGGAAACCAAATTTATTCACTGACACCCATGATGAATAATAAGGCCACATTATAGCTGATTCGGAGGCAAAGGAAAGTAAGTCTCGGCGAGGCCAACAAAGCCTCACTGCTTTACCTGAACTGTGTGACTATTATTTTTAGCATTTTGGAAGTTAATTTCCTTTCACTGTGGGATTAGTTAAGAATCAAATGAGTTAATGGATATAAAATTGGGCTGTAAAATGAAATACTTAACTTAATTGCTATTAAATAAACAAATATTTGTTTATTTTAATAAACACTTATAAAGTTGTATGTGCCAGGTACTAGTCCAAGGGCTCGATTCTCCTACGGACCTTCAGGGGCTTTTACTGTTACTTGTCTACATTGTATAAACAAGGAAAATGAAGCCCACAGATGAGTAATGACTTGATGGAGCATAGCTTTCTACAACCTTGGTATAGAAGACTGTTACTAAGCAGTACGGTACTGACAAAGGTGAAAAGTGGTTTCTAGAATGTCACCTTCAGTATCACTAAGCAGAGTATAGGGGTGGGTTTGCAACTCAAAAACAATAGCTTAATAACAAGTACAGCCACTAAGGACCTCTCAATCTTCTGTTGTCAGACGTGACGAAAGTTTGTTCATTTTTGTAACCCCAGAAACTAGTAAAGTGCCAAGAATATAGTAAGTGGTGAGAAACATTTGCTGAATAAAAAATGAATGGACCTAGAAAACAGAATTCTAGAAGAGAAGTACGATGTTTGAGTTTACGGCTTTGTTTTTCACTCACCTGGGACTAATCACATTTTAATTTTTAGTTGCTCTCAATATGAATTTCCTGCTCAAAACCTCATTTATTACAGTGGTTTCCATTTACTGGGCACTTACGTTGTGTTAAAGGTTCAACATACTTTTTATTCTTTTCAGACATCCTGCAAGTTAAGGTATTCTTATTCCCATGTTACAGATGAGAAGACTGAGGCTTGGAGGTTAAGAAATACGCTCAAGATCAGACAGCTAGTAAATAGTAGAACCAGGATTTAAAACTTAGGTCTGTTTGTTTCCAGAAGCTGTACTCTCAACCACTAACCTCATGTGCTCAGTCTTTCACATGGTATGTCCATTGTTTTAAAAGACCCTCACTGGGCCACTGTTTAGCCTTCTTTTCTGTCTTAGCTGCCCTGTCAGCAAACCTGCTCTGGCCTCAGGGGTCTGTCCACCAGAATCTGTCAATTTCTTTGCATAATGCAGTTTCCCTTTGTATTTACTTCTTATCCTTCTTTCTCTTCTCTCTCCTCTCTCCCTCTAACAAATTTCAGCCAAAGGCAGGAAATAATTAGACCCTATGAAAACCAACTGAATCTGTTACTTTGCAGCCCTTGAGGCAGGAAGTTTTTGCCACCTTTTACAGAATGGAGGGGTGCATCCTGAATGACCCTGAACCTCCAAACACAGGTTCTGCCAGCGCTGGAGTTCTTTCTCACCCCAGGAGAAGGGTTTCACAGTCTCTACTGATGGTTGGGAAACTGGAGCCTGTGTGTCTGTCGCCTGTTTTTGTAAGTAAAGTTTCCCTGGAACACAACTTGATTTATTCTTTCACTTATTGTCTGTGGCTACTTTCACACACAGCAGAGTTCACTTGTTGCAACTTGTCATATGACCCGCAAAGCTCAATTCCTATCTGATGCTTTACAGAAAGTTTACTGGCCTCTGGTCTATACAGACCAATGACCGAGTTGATCTCAGGCCCACCTCAGCAGCGTTGCAGCTGCTCAATCTCTGTGCCTTGGGGTTGGGAGTTTCTCTTCAGTCATCACCATATAAGGAAAACAGGCTGCAAACCTCACTAAATACTAACCCTAGACTTTGAATCCTGAGTGTGGCTTCCTCTGTTAGCCTTTAAATGGTGTTCCCCTCTCCAAGAAATACGCACTCCTTGGGCAAGCTGAAGGTGTTGCCTGATCTTTAAAGGACCTGGGGTGGTTATTTAAGTCATTTTAGGGTTTCTTTAAACTTTAAAAAAGAAAAAAAAAGAGCAAGGGCCAAAGTCTTCATTTTCAAAGGGGAGAACAATAAACTTTCCACCAAATCCTTTTACACACACAAAAAAGGCCAAATCATTTTTAGTCTTGCTCCTTTATCAGTTTGTTGCATTTTTCCCCAGATGATCTAAAAATACAAACATATCTGTATCTACTATTCCTGATCTAAAATTTAAAAAATCTCTTGTACTTTAACTTCCCTGGCAACCCCACAAAGGGACAAGCATTGTTTACCCATTTTACCAATGGAGATTCTGAGAAAATATTCAATAACTACATTTTGAGTATATTAAGTACATTTCTTTGAACATCTATGGCAAAGCAAATACTGCTTAAATTCACTTAACTAACTAGATGTACTCATGAAGTTGTGTGGAAAGTAAACATCTATACGTGAGATCATGATTTCCAATTTTGAAGAGAATAATTTTGGCTCTAAAATATAATAAAATCACAGTAATGCACCAAAGAACATGCTATGTTTGATGATTTGCATGTACTGTGCATTTGGCTCTCTCATGCAAACACTAGAAAAAAATTCATAAAATGGACAAAGGACAATGAGTTACTGTCTTTTTGGATGCTTGCTTAATTCATACATAATTTAAATAATATGATTAATGCCCATTTCATTGAATTCTCATGGTCTCTAATGAGATAATGCTATTTCTTTAATGATATAAATCGGGAAAGCATTGCTCAAAATATAAAATCATTAAAAATATGAGATAAGTGAAGCTCTGGGGAATTCTTTAAGGTATGAGATATGGTCTTTGCTCTCAAGCAGTTTACAACCTTGCTGAGAAATAACAGTAAAACAGGAAAAGTGTAAATGTTCATGTAGCCTGATTTGGTGAGCCTTTGTTTTGAAACAGTTGTCCTCAAATTTATTTCTGTGTAAGAATTCCTTCGATGGGGAAGGAGAACTTGATGACCTGCACATTTCTGAGATCTACCCTAAAAGATTCTGATTTTTAGTTCAGGGATAGAGCTCAATCATCTGAATATTTACCAAACACCCATGGCATTCTTGTAGGTGGTTCATAAACCGTATCTTCAGAAAAGATGCTCCAGGTACTTTAAAGAGCAAATATAGATGGAAGTAAAAGCTGGTGTTTGAGGAGGAGGATTAGGCATCCTGATCATTTAGGGGGACTGATAAGACCCTCCCCCTTGCTGCTTCTCCCATATAATTTTCTAATCCTTCTAAGTGGAAAACAAAAAACAGTTCTACAACTGGAAATGCATCCCTTTGGCTTGGAATATTGTCCCTAATAAAGTACAAATATGTTAAGAGGAGATCATTCAGACCTTAGCCATCATCTATACCTCAGTTCAACTGACTTCCCAGAGAGAGAGAGATCTTCCCCAAGAGAGATTTTGATGGGGAAGCCGGTAGTGCTAGGGACACTGCTGCCCAAAGTGCAGAGAGCTGAAGGACCCAAAGCGGGTAAGGCTATTCTAAGTGTTTCTATGCCTTCAGGAAGAATTGAGGAGGTGGGGAGGAAAATGGAAAGAAAATGTGTTCTATAGAAATCTTTCCATTTACAAGCAGATAAGGTCAAAAAAAGGTTGGGGATGTCCATTTACTCATAAGATCCAAGTAATGATATAGGATTCTCAATAGAATTGATGCATTTTTGCTCTGGTTCATTTGTTTGTATCTATGAAAACTCCTGAGTTGAAAAGTTTGTAGATTGATGTGCTTCTGTATTTGGGACTATTGCTTTGTGTAGGCATGCTTTAGGGTTAGGGTTAGGATTAGGGTTAGGGGTTTAGAATCACAGCTTTCGGAGATGAGCTATAGGAAGCCTAAGAGATCTCCTAGTTCCAGGGCAACAAATACATTTCAACTAACGTGCAATCTCCAGTTGATTGGTAGTGACTGCCTGGTATGCTGGGTTGCAAAAGATTCTGTGATTGATTAGCAATGTCCTTTCTGTCTGTTATGGGGGTAGGCAAAACTCTATTAGGCTAATATTCTGACTTTACACACACTAGGAATTTGAAATTCAGATTTAGTCACAGAGAAACCTAACAAAAGATTGAGAAAAATAAGTCTATGGTTTGTAAATCTTTGTGTGGACATGGATTTAAAATAACTTCTTTATTTCCTTTATAGGGAATTTGCCTACAGGACTCCAGATGTTGAGAGAAGGGTTTACCGTTACTTTATTATGGTTCAAGGTCGTTGTGTGTACTGCTGTAGTGTTCATCCTTTTCCTATTTGTGCATCATTAGAATGGAACATACCAAGGGATCAATAAATGGAAGTCTAAATAGTGCAGGAAAAATTGTGTGAGCAATTTTGGGGAATAAAGCCCTTCATACATTTTCAAGCTCTTTTAGGAACATTTAAATTGCTGAGTGCACCTCCATGTTCCAGTCAGGACTAACGAAATGGAGCAAAAATCAATGAGAAGTCAGTGTGGTCTCAGTAACAAGGCAGAATTCACCTCTCCACACTTTCTCTGTCTACATACCCTTCCATTAGCCACTTGCTGATTTAATAAGAAATTCTAGGCATTTAGAATCATTTCTCTGGGAAGCTTCACATGCCCTGAAGAGAGAGTCTAGGGTCACCATACATCTAAGCATTTGGCCAAAAAAGACTAGGTAGGATCGGATTACGCTAATGAGTGGGAATTCCCAGGGACCTGATCATATCCCAGTTTTCGTCTCTTTGGAGTTGTGAGATATAGTAGAAAAGAAACAATTCCCAGAAACTCTAATTAGAGACAGGGCTGGTGAGACATTTTTCAGGCTCTCCCAAATGCCTCTAATTTACCTGCTTCTTACAAAATGTATTTTACGTCTTGTTCCTGGCCACGAAAAGCACAGGAGCTTCTTGAATTTTTTAAAATTCCATTAAAAAAAAAAACATCTCAGAAAGTACCCAACACCCAGGTCTTTGCATCTCTTCTCATTCCTCCTCACTCTGGAATCTGGCTCAAAGTTCTACCTCTGTGTGTATGGTATTTCCCTCGATCTCCAGCTTATCACTGGGTGTTAAAGTCTTGCCTTTCATTCATTCATGGATTCACCTAATAAGCCATTCAGTTCTATTCACTCAACAAAGATTTGTTGAAACAAGTCAAATACGGTTCCAGATCACACTACCCTGGATTCTATGAGGTATCCAAATTTACATAAGACATGTTGTCCTGTGTCTTAAAGGAGAAGCCAGGCCACTCAGCCTGAAAAATCAGAGAAGACTTTATTGAGAAAACAGCCTTTTGTCCTAGTCCTGAAGAATGAATAGGATTGGTCTAGGTGAAGTGGGAAGTGGGAAGAGAGGAGGAAATAAGGGAAGAGCATTCCAGGAAGAAGGCACTGCCTAGGTAAGGCCACAAGGCGGGAAGGAAAATGATGAAGAGGACAGAAAGCAGGCCAGTATGGCCAGAGTAGTGTCTGTGTGTGTGTGTGTGTGTGTGTGTGTGTGTGTGTGTGTGTGTGTACGTTATTTTTGGAGGCATGCCTACTGGGAAATGCCCAAGATGAAGATAGAGAAGTAGAAAGGGCTGAGATCATGGAGGATCTTTTTACGCCATGTTAAGGATTTTGGACTTGAGTTTATGAACTATGGAACAACACCAAATGGGTTTAAGTAGGGAGCAAATGACACCTGAGACACTTCTTCTAAGAAGCTTTCCCATTTTCCTCCAGCAGCTTGTATTAGAAACATCTAAGTATGGATCTGTCTCTACTATACTATGATCTCCGTGTAGGCCAGAATTATGACTTTCTCATCTTTGTATAATTTTTAGCATAGCTAGCAGGATAATGTGGAAAGAGTTTATTGGCATGGAAGGAGCTTTGGAATCAGACAGATCTGGCTTTGATTCCTGTCAATGTGCTTTTCCAACTGTATGACACTAACCATGTACCCAGGGCAGTGTAGTAGGAGGGCCCACCATGGGTGCAGGCAATAAGGGTGTGCATTGCTGTTGAGAATTTAAAAACAATAATAAACCCAACTGAAAGTCAATCTGCTTTTTATTATCACCATGTGCTGGCAATTCTAAACAATGTCAGTGATAAAATATTCCTCCCTAAAAGAATCTTTTGTGGGCCTAGGTTCTAAACAACTGTTGTGGTAACCACTGAGGTTTTTTTCCCAACATTTTATTATGAAAAATGTCAGATCTATAGAAAAGTTGAAATGATTTTATAGCAAAAATTCACCATCTAGATTCTAAAATTAACATGTTATATCACTTCCTCTAAATCTACATCTATCCATCTATCAATCCTTCTATTTATTTATCAGTCAACTTTTGGATACATTTCAGAGTAAGATGCATTCCTGAGTACATTGTCCTCTACATGTTTCAGTATGAGTATCATAAACTAGAGTTATTACTTATTTAAAAGAGTTTAGTATTTGTTTAAGGCTATTTTTTTTTCTCTTGAGGTAAAATTCGCATAACATGAAATTCATAAATCCTAAGGGCACTATTTGATGAGTTTTGACAAATGCATACAACCTGCGTAACCCAAACCACCAACAAGATACAGAAAATGACCATTATCCCAACCTGTTCGGTTATGCCCTTTCCAGGTGACCCCTCTCCCCATCTCTCCAGAGGAAACCTGTGTTCTGATTTTCTTCACAACAGATTAGTTTTGCCTATTACAGAACTTCATACAAATGGAATCATGCAATATGTACTCTTACACAAGGCTTCTTTCTCTCAACATAATGTGTTTCAGATTCAACTGCATTTATCTGTAGTTTTTCTGATATCTGTTGTTTTTCTGAGTGACCAGTTCAGTAGTATTCCTTTGTATGAATATACCACAGTTTATCCATTCTCCTGTTGATGGACACCTATGCTGTTCCCTGGTTATTACTGTTATGAATAAAGTCACTGTTAACTTTTGTGTACAAATTGTTTTGTGGATTTATATTTTCATTTTTCTTGGAAAAATGTCCACAAGTAGAATTACTGGTTGTAGTGTAGATATGTGTTTTGGTTTATTAGAAACCGTAAGACCTTTTTTCAAAGTGGCTGTACCTCTTTGTACCTTTTTACCATCTCATCAACAATGTATTGATATGAGAGTACCAGCTGCTCCGTATTCTTGCCAACATTTGCTGTTTTCAGTTTAAAAAAAATTTTTTTAGTATCTAATGAGTTTGTAGCTGTATTGTGGTTTTAATTTGAATTTCCCTTATGACTAATGATGCTGAATACTTTTTCATGTGCTTATTGGTCCTTCATATATCTTCTTCCATGTGGTGTCTGTGCAAGTCCTTTACCCATTTTTATTGGGTTGTTTGTCTCTTTTATTACCATGGAGGAGATAGGTATACTTACTGTATATTACTCCTTTGTCAGATATGAATTTTAAAATATTTTCTGCTAGTCTGTGGCTGGCCAATTAACTTTTAAATGGTATCTCTCAATGGGACCTTTTCCATTTTGATGATGTCTAATTGATCAATTTTTTCTTTAATGGTTACTACTTTGTATTAGCTAAGAAATCTTTTCCTACTCTCATTATGAAGATATTCTCCTATGTTTGTTTCAAAAAGCTTTGTGTTTTTAGCTTTTATGTTTAAGTCTATGAATATCTCAAATTAATTTTTGCGTATAATGTGAGGTAGAGGTGGAGATCCTTTTTCCCCTTGGCCCCCTCTATTTATCAACCTTTATGCCAGTTCCATAGTAGCTTTTAGTAATCCTGAAGTCAAGTACTATAAATCCTCTAATTTTGTCCTTCTTTTAAAAGATTGTTTTGGACGTTCCAGATAAATTTTAGAGTCAGTTTGTTATTTTCTATAAAATCTTGCTGGAATTATGAATGAGGTTACATTGAATCTATAGATCAACTGGGGGAGAATTAACAATTAAATATTGAGTTTCTCAATGTTTGAGCATGGTATATATTTCTCCATTTATTTAGTCTTTATTTAATTTTTCTTAGAAATATTTATAGTTTTACTATATGACCTTATAGCTGTTTTGTCACATTTACTCCCAAATATTTTTTGATGTTATTGCACATGGAATGGTTTTTATTTTACTTTGCAAAGGTTTGCTGCTAGTTTTTAAAAATACAATTGATTTTTGTACATTAGCCTTTTATCCTAAAATCTTGCCAAATTAATTTATTATTTCTAGTAGTCATTTTTCAAATTCCTTAAGACTTTCTACATAAACAACCATGTCCTCTGCAAACAGACAGAGTTTTACTGCTGCCTTTCCAATTTTCATGCCTTCTTTTTCTTTTTCTTGTCTTACCTAACTAGGACCTTTAGTACAATGCTGAATAGAGGTTGTAAGATTGTGCATTTTTTTCTTTATTTAGAGAGGAAATATTAATCACCATTTCACCATTAAATATGATGTTAGTTACAGGTTTTTTAGAGATTACCTTTATCAGATTGTGAAAGTTTCCATCTATTCCTAAGTTTGCTGAGAATTTTTATCATGAAGGAGTGTTGAATTCTGTGGAATAGTTTTCTGCTTCTATTGAACTGATCATATGGATTCTCTCCTTTATTCTGTTAATGTAGTGAATTACATTGATTCAACTTTGAATGATAAAGCAAACTTTGAGTTCCTAGGAAAAACCCCATTTGGTCACAATAAATTATCTTTTTTTATTTTTTGATGATTACAATTTGCTAATATTTTGTTAAGTATTTTTGCTTTATGTGCATGAGGGATATTGGTTTTAGCAGTTGTTGCTTTTTAATTTCTTCGACAGTTTTTTGTATTGAGGATTTCCTGGTCTCATATAATGAGTTGGGAAGTGATCATTCCTCCTCTATTTTTTGAGAGATTTTGTGTAAAGTTGGCATTTTCCCTGCTCCCCAACTTCTTAAATGTTCAATAGAATATTCCAGTGAAACCATCTGACCCTGAAGTTTTCTTTCTGGGAATATTTTTAATAACAACTTCAAATTTTAAACTGGATTTTGGGCTGTTCAAAAATTCAGTTTCATCTTGTGTCAGATTTGGTAAGTTGTATTTTTCAAGAAAATTTGTCCACCACATCTAAGTTGTTAAATTTTTGGCAATATCTATTTAATTACTTATTATTATCCATTTGATATTTGTAGAATCTGTAGTGATAATCCCTCCTTCATTTTTGATATTAATAATCTGTGTTCTGTGTCTCTCACTCTTCCTTTCTCTCTCTCTCCCCTCTCCCCTCCTCAGTCTAACTAGGTATTTGTCAATTTTGTTGGTATTTTCCAATTTTTGGCTTTGTAAAATTTCACTATTGCCTGTTTTTTAATGTTTTGATTTCTGCTCTTATCTTTATTATTTCCTTTCTTCTACTTATTTTGGATTTATTCTGCTCTTCTTTTCTGTCTTGAAGTAGTATCTTAGATCATCAATATTAGACCATTCTTCTTTGGTAATAAAAATCTTTAAAGCTATAAATTTTCCTCTAAAAACTGCTTTAGATGTATTTCACAAATTTAATATCTTTATATTCATTCAGTTTCAGATATTTCTTAATTTTTCCTATAAGTTATTTTCTGATTCATAAATTATTTAGAAGTGTCATTTAATTTCCAATGATTTGGGGGTTTTCTTGATATTTCATTGTTATTGATTTCTAATTTTAATTCCATAGTAATCAAAGAACATACTCTGCATGATTTTTAAATGTTTAACTTGTTGAGACCTGCTTTATGGCCAGGCAGATTGTCTCTCTTGGTGAACATGTGCTCTTAAAAGAAATGTCTATTCTATTCTATTTTAAATGATGTGCTCTATAGATATCAATTAGGTTAAGGTGGTTGATAATGTTATCCATATCTTTTATGTCTTTACTGAACTATTTTGTCTAATTGGTCTATCAATGTCTGGGGAAGGGGTGTTAAACTCTCCAACTATTATTGTGGGATTGTCTCTTTTTCCTTTGAATTCTGTCATTATTTGTTCCATGTATTTTGAAGCTCTGTTATTGGACACATACACACATTTATATCTAAAAATCTTACCAATGAATTGGATATTTTATCATTATGAAACATCCCTTTTTACTTTGGTTACTCTTTGTCTTGAAATCTACTTCATCAGCTATTAGCATAGCTACTCCAGCTTTCTTAGGTTTACTGTTTGCATGGAATATATTTTCCTATCCACTTACTTTCAGTCTACTTGTGTCTTTAGATGTAAAGCTTATCTCATGTAGACAGAGGTGTAATATTCTTTATGTTAATCTTGGCTGGAGTTTATTGAACTTCTTTTATTTGTAAATGTGTATCTTTCACCAAAGTTTAGAATTTTTGCACATTGTTTCTTCAGATAATTGTTTTATCTCATTCTTTTCTATCCTTATGGAATTCCAGTGACATATATGCTGGAACTTTTGATTTGGACCACAGGTCCCTGAGACATTGTTGCTGTTGTTCTGTTGTTCTTCATCTTCTCCTTCCTCTTCTTTTATCTTTTCCCCCTCTGTTCTTTAGATTGGGTAATTTTGATCTATCTTCAAGTTCACAGATTTGTTTTAAATGTTATTTTTTCCCCCTAAATTGGCCATGTTTTGAGTATGTTTTGGTTACCAAAGGAAATGGAGTGACTGGCCTTTATTAATTTTCGACATAGCCTGGGGAATAGGACTGGCTACCTAATTTGTGGGGCCCAGGGCAAAATGAAAATGTGGGGTTCCTTGTTCAGAAATTAATAAGAATTTCAAGACAGTGATGGAGAGCACTAAACTGAGCATGATGTCCTCTGAGCACAGGGCCCTGTGCAGTTGTACAAATTACATGTCAGTGAAGCTGGAGCTTATGGTAATGGTCAAGTTCAGAACTTCCAGTCAGATATATCAGAATTTGATCCCCAGATCCACTACCTGCTACCTGGGTGATCTTGAGCAGGATACTTTTTCTCTCCAAACTTTAGAGTCCTTATCTGCAAAATGAGTCTTTCTTAGGTTTGTTGTCAGGCATAAATGATAGCTGTGTATAATGCCTAGTACAATGTATGATATAAGGTCAAAAAGGAAGTTATTATTACTTTGTTATGTGGGCTTTATTAGAATAATAATGTGGAAGCAAAGTTGTTATATCAGAAGGAGAATGTCTCTAGTGTTATCAACTGAAGACTGGAAGATCTGTGTGTGTGAGTGTAGGCAAGCAGGGTACAGAGTTGAATTGGGAGTGTACCCCCTGGTGAGTGGGAAGGAGCTGGTGGGGAGATAAATTCCCTGTACCAGTCTCTGGGTGGCGCTATTAGTCCAGGAGAACTTGGTATGTTCTAAGTGCACGGGTGAGGTGGGTATTTTAAAGGATGGGGCCAAGGAAGGATGGAAGCACAGAAAGGGAAACAAAGTGCAACCAGGCATTCATATAACGCAGAACTGTTGAAAATCTTCAGAATACTGAAAGAGTATAGTGAGTACTTCCCAACTTCCTAGACAGAGATATGAGACTATTTTCTTTATCTAGGTAGAGATATGAGGGCCTTCGGTTTATGTTTATTAATTTAAAACTTTGGTTCTCTATCTGGCTATAAATTAGAATCAGCTGTGGTGCTTTAAAGACTTCTGATGCTCTGACTCCATCCCAGAGATTCTACTTTATTTGTTTTGGGGTGAAGCCTGGGCATCATCAGTGTTTTTTAAAAGCTTCTCAGATGATTCTAATGTGCAGACATGGTTGAGAACCACTAAACTAAAACAAGGCATGCTGTTAAGATCTTGTCTTCGTATTTCCCTGTGGGGAAAGGAGAGGGTGGCCATTTTCTGTGTGTGTGTGTGTGTGTGTGTGTGTGTGTGTGTTTGGTAACCAGGTGATTAAACAGCAGTAATGCACATATAAGTGGAAACCATTCTGTATGATTTGTGGGTGATGCTTTCCACACTCAGAGTGGGTGACACTTTCACTTGGTCCACAGCTGTATCTGCTCAGGAAACCTCATCTTCCACCCTCTGAGACCCTTACATAAGTTACTGTGCATAACTTGGTTAAACAACGCCTGGCAAATGCTAAGGGCTCAGGAAGTGTCAGCTATTGTTGTTACTAAAACCATTTTGTTAGGTCATCTAATAGAATTAAGTTGAAATTAATAAAAACGAGTCAGAGACATTTAACAGAGTGTAATCATCTTTCCTTTAGGTGGTCAACTTCATCCTTTCAAGTATTGTATGTCATTGTAGACATGTTGTTTTAAAAGGCAATACAGTAAGTGGTCACATCACAGAGATCACTAACCCATAAATGATGAATTACAGAAAGAAAAGTCTGTCCTAATATTGTGGGAATGGGTACTTATGGTATGGGATAAAATTTCATGTGATAGCATCACATCTGGATTTAAAAATGACTGTGTTGTCAAACTTGGGTGTCAGAGAAGATAGTGTGTTTGGGAAAACTGTTAAAAGATCAAACAGGATTTCTAATGATGGCAAACTCACGACAGCCAAGGTACACATGACACATTTGAATCACACTGCTTCATGAAATGTCAGAGTGAGCAATATTTCCAAATTGAGTGAATATAATTTTCTTTTCAGTTTTATGCAATTCATACACATATGTGGAAATTAATAAGTTAAATATTGTAAGTAGATTTTTAACTATTTCACTTAGATGCCTAAAGGTTTATATGTTCAAGTTGGCAAACCTTTTTTTTTTCTTAATTCTGGAAAATGGACATTGGCTTTGTACTTGGGAGTAACTTGTGTTTAGTTGTGCAGACAATTAGGGAAAGGGCATTATGTGAAGAAAGGTGCTAAGTAGGAAGAAAAGACAAGCACAGATAACCTTCCTTTCGTCTGTTTATGATTCTTAGCAATTACCACTGCAATATTTTAGAATAAGAAAGAGCTCATAAGACGCTGAACTGTGAGCTTGCCTGGGCTTGATCTCTGGCCAGTGAGGCCGTCGCCTTAGCAACTCCAACAATGCAGGCCCTACCCTGCCAGCTCTGATATGTCCAGCACCTCCCCAGTGGGGAGGAAAATGCTATCACTGGGGAGGGATGATTTTCCACTTTTACTATTTTTAAGTACAGTATTTATTATTTTATTTAATTCATAAATATACTCATCTCCAATCCCAGCCACCTACCACTTCAGATACACACACACACACACACACACACACACACACACACAAACACACCCCACTTCATTTGCTCCATCCCTTGGATCGAATTTTCCCCAAAGATTATTAAGAGAATTTTGGTTGAGGATGCAGCCATTCAGCGAACTGGATGCCCTCTCTGCATACTGGTTTGTGGCTATAACCATGTGAAATGCTTCTCCTGCCTGCTTGCAACAGAAATACAGAAATTCCAGTTGCCTGCTTCACTTTCAGAAAGTGTCTTGACTTTTATGGGCAACTAAATACTCACCAGGATGCAGACCTCTCAGCAAAATCTGGAGGAGGCATCGACTTCCATGTCTAATTATCCTATATTTTCCTGCTATCCACCCAGACAAACTCTTGAATGTCAAAGAGAAATTCTAAAGCTTACTCAAACCTGTTTAACCAAATCAAGCCTTCTAGGCTTCCCTAATTACAGACGATATGCAATGAAATCGATGCCCTCCTCTTACCGTTTTAAATACTCTTCTTCTTACCTATCTTCTACTTCCACCCTCCACCCTTCTATTAGCAATGAGAGGAAACAGTGGGGAAAGAATACCTTTCAGTCTTGATATAATGTGGAGACGAACAGATGTCATGATATTTACATTTCAGCCCTGGCTCTTGTAAAAACTATGTGACATTTGTTAAAAAAAAAAAATAACGGTAAGATGTTTGTGGATCCATGAGCGTACTAAAAAATGGCTAAGTTATCAGCAAATGACTCTGAGAAAACAACCACTTTTCCGTTTTGTAATCTCTAGGACAGGTGAAGGAAGAAGTGAGACAGTCGATGCACTTGACTCTGGGCATGTGCTTATGCTACCCTTTCCCAAAGAGCATTCCATGGAGATTTAGTCCTATTAGCCTCCCTGAAAAAAATTAGGGGTTTCCTTGGAAAATACTTTTGGAGAATGTTGCATGCTTTATGTCCTTCTTGGAGATCTACAAGGCACATTTACTTATAAAAGCCTCTGAAAAGTTCTGCAGTAAGAAAATCTATTAAACTTTGTTTAACCCGGTGTTTACATTCTAGATTCTAGAACTCATTTGAGCATAGAAGCTGCTTTTGCACACAACTCCTGTTAACATCCCATAGGACCAATATTTCCTAGAATTTACATAGGGAACTGCGATTTTAGTCTATTACATTTCTCATTTCTCTTTAAAATAACTAGTTTCTTATCTGTAATTGGAAAAAGCTGCATTTTCCTGTTTTTCTTTTTTCTTTTTCCCAAAGCCCAGGCTAATGTGATTCCTTTCCTACCCAAGGACTACCTTCTTCCCACCTCCTGAGAAGTGTACCTGTGGCCACGGTTGCTTAAAGGCTGGTGGTATGGTCCTGCGAGCCACCAATAGCTGCAGCCTCAGGTGCATTTTGAAGGCTTGCTCTTGAAGTGTGGTCCCAGGCCAGACAGCATCCATCTCACCTGGGCGCTTGTTAGAAATGCAGAATCTCAGGTCCCACAACAGACCTACAGAAAGAGAATGTTCATGTTAACAAGATTCCCAAGTGGTTTATAGGCACATTACATTTTAAGAAGTCTCAAAGCGGGGAGAAGAACCCTGGTCCTCGAACAGAGTGGACCAGGGCCAGCTTTGACACTGAGTTCAAAGTCTAACTTGACCCCAAGGTACAGCTCACACATACACACACAACTTACTCTCCTTCAGATAACACTTAGCACATATTAAGGACAAAAAATACCACAGAACTCATAAGGTTATAGGCTGCAGCATAGCAATAATACCAATCCCTTGCCCTTAGAGGACATAGCCCTTCATTCTATAGCTCAGGAGAGGAAGGTCTTCATTCCATTACCAGCTATAAACTTTGCCCCACATTGCTGGGCATCTCCAGCAGATGTTCAAAATGTACAGTGCTGAAAACATTGTCTTACAAAACATAGCTCAGTGTTTGAACTTGCCTATAAAATTAAGGATATAGATAATTCAACCTCCCATCTCTCCTCCCTATTACTGATAAGAAAAAGATTAATTGGGGAGTCCATGTTTCATCCAAGAATCTCAGTATGCCTTGAGACATGAAATCTCCAGGCTCAGTTATGGGCTAAGCTGGGGTCATCCTCATTTACTGAGACCCAGGGAGTTAGGGAACATGTTCAAGGTCACAGCCCTCACTAGGAACTACTGCTTAGACTCACAGGTACTCAGCCCACCCCCATGGCGCACCACCCCTGCCTGGAGAAATAAAAGACCCAGCCAGAAGGCTCTTGGAATGATGACATCCACACATGAAAGGGCCTCATATGTGATCCACAAATCTAACCACAGATGGGAAAACCTGATGCTTTAAGAAAGCCTCTTGATCTATTTTTTCAAACATTTCGGATTTTGGCAAAAACTTTTGTGATTTGAAAATGCAATTTTTACCCTTAATTTATATTTGCAAGGGAAATTTAAGTAAAAAAACATGTCTTTCTAGTTAAATGGAAGCCTTTGCTATATACAAAGAGGGAGGGGGAGAGTGCTGAGAACGATGCTGGCTGATTCCCACATAGATTCAGGAAAAGCTGTTGGAGAGGTGGATTGTCTTCGGAGAAGGTGGGTGGCGGTGTTAGGAGAGTAGGGAAAGGGTTGGGAACTTTGCCCAGGGGAATGGTAAAAGGAGGCAAAAAAAATGAGTGCTGAGTTGGGGAGGGTGAGCCGGGTGGGGACCTCACAAGTTTAAAAGCACCTAGGAGGCCAGCAGGACCATGTCACCTAATCCCAGGCCACAGGACAGGAGTGAGAAGCACACTGGCTATCAGGCTGCTTGTTGACCACACTTTTTGGTTCCTTCTCCTGTAAGATAATGGGCCTCTTGTAGTCAGGGACCACACACTCTTGATCTTTGTATCCTCAGGGCCTAATGTCATGCTTAGCGCATACTTGATGTTTAGAAAATGCTTAGAAAATATATGATAAATAAATGAGAAAAAGAATGCATTTCCAACCCAAACCATCCAAAACTAAGAAGTCTAGACAAGGACCGTAATGATTGGTGTTACTTGCTAATATTCATAGGCTACATGCCAAACTGGTAAAATAGTTTGACTTGGTGAAATTAAAAAAAAAAAAAATCTACCACTCGATGTAGTACAGAAAAAATATAAAAATAGATATAAAAAGTGAGTCAAATTGTTCAACTCAATCTAGTCAGATCAGTTCCAGCTGCTGAACCAGCAGGTCTGAGTAGACTTGAGCAGAGCTTCTGATTCACTGCTGGCGTCCCTTCCTTCTCTTTGTTAAATTTACTAGCACCTGTTTTTGTTTTTTTTTGAATAAATTTACTTATTTATGTATTTAGTTATGGCTGTGTTGGGTCTTTGTTGCTGTGCGCGGTCTTTCTCTAGTTGTGGCGAGCGGGAGCTACTACTCTTCGTTGCGGTGTGTGGGCTTCTCCGCTGCGCAGCACCGGCTCTGGGTGCGAGGGCTTCTGTTTTTAAACTTACAAAAATGCTAAATTATGCTATAGAGGCTGACTTTTTACTCTGAATTGCATGGAAGGCTAACCTCTTTGCATTTAAAAACGTTGGGTTTGGAGCAGTCACAGCCTGGGCTTGGGGCTGAGGTCCAGCCTCAGGGCCGCAACTCCCTGCCTCCAATGACCATCTCTCCACATCCCACAGGACCTTTGCTGGCTAAAGGAGGGAAGAACCAAACCTTGGATTGGAAGTAGTGTACAGCCTCTCACCCTCCCTAGAATCTGGCAAACTAGTACACAGTGCACATCCCTCTGAATCAAAGCACGTTAGAGCAAAAAGAGACAGGAGAGGAAATCACAGCCTAGTGAGATAGTGTGTGACTTGCCCAAGACCGTGTGGCTGGCTAGCTATGGCTGGGACCCAGATTCCCTCCTCCCCGGGCTGCTTCCCTTTGCACACACTTCATACTTAGAGGCACTGGAGGCAGGGTAGGCCACTGCTGGCACCAGGCAGAGACTCAAAGTCATTGCCAATGGGGGCGCTGGGAATTGTGTTAACAAGACTGAAGCTTATATACTGTACATGCAGTCAGTCCAGACTACCCCTGTTGTAGATATGAGTGCTGTTTTGTAAATTTAAAATTTTCTTTTCAGCAAAACTCCAAACGGTTGTCTTTACTTGCTATTTCTACTTCTTCCCTTCCTATTTTTCTTGAACCCACTGTGAACAGGCTTCCTTCCCCACCACTGCACTAAACCTGCTCTTCATTTGCCCAATCCAGTGCTCAAGCCCTGGTCCTCATCTTACCTGGGCAATCAGCAGCTCTTGGCGTAATTGTTCACTCCCTCCATCTCAAAACACCTTTTTAAAAAAAATTTTGCCTTTGGAACACCATTTTCTCTTGGTTTTCCTTCCCTGGCTGGATCTACCTTCACTCTTGATTCTACTGACTGGTCCTTTCCAGTCTTCTCAGTTACATCCTCCTTATATTCCTAACATGTAGGAACTCTAAGTGCTTCAGTGCCCACTAGTACAGACCTTGAATTTACCCTCACTCTCGTGTAAGCTCATCCAGTGCCATGGCTCAAAATAAGCAGCCTCTGGCTGCTGCTGAGCAAATTGATTTGTCTAGTCCTGACCCATCTTCTGAATTCCAGACTGACTACCAGCAGCTCTTCTCAGAGGTCTGATAGGCATCTCAAACTCAGTAAGACCAAGATCCAACTCTTGATTCTGCATCCTGCAACAACACAGACACTCCTCCCACAGTCTTCCTATTTGAATATGTGGCAGCTCCATCCTTCCAGTTGTTCAGGCCCCATACCTTGTAAATATCTTGTCTTTCTCTCCCACATCACATCCAATTCATCTTCTTGTCCTATTGGCCCAACCTTGAAAATGTATCCAGAATCTGACCACTTCTTACCTCTTTCACCTCCTTCAGCACTTTATACCCCTTACCATGGTATTTTGCCTGGATTGTGTCAGTAGTCTCCAAACTGGTCTCCCTACTTTTGTTTTCTCTCCCAAATTCATGTCCCACACAGGAGTCAGTAATCCTTGTCAAATACAAGTCAGATTCCACCACTTTCCTCCTCAGAATACTGAATGTTTCTGGTCTCACTCAGAACAAAAACCAAAGTCTTTATCATGGTCTACGAGGATGCACATGACCTTGGCCGCTTCTCTGACTTTATTTCCTACCACTCTTTCCCACATCTTGTGGCTCCAGTGACCAGGGTCTACTTACCGTTCTTGGACAAGCCAAGCACTCTCCCTGCTCAGAGTCTTTGCACCTGCTATTCCTTCTGCCTGGACTGTTCTTCTCTCGGAAAACTGAGGGGTAAGCTCCCCACCTCCTCAGGTCTCTTCTACTTGAAGGAAGAGGCCTTCCATGACCACAGCACAGAAAATAGGAACCCCTGTTTATTTCTTTAACTAGCAGCTGTAACCACCTGACATAAACAATATTTGTTTGTTTTCTGTCTCCTCCCACTCAGGTATAAGTTCTATCTTCTTTTTTTATCTTTCATTAAAGAGTCCTCTTGAATAAACTCACTCATACCGTACCCTGCATTACTATCATTTTGGGTCTCCATTGCTGTGCCAGGTCAGTCCTGTCTGGCTCATCCCATTGGGTGTCAGGGTCTGGGACACATTCCACATTGTCACACAGTAGAGGACAAGTGATATGCTTTGCTGCTGAGGGAAAACTCACGGAAATCAAGAGTGAAAGAAAAAGAAAGTCTTAGGTCCTGCTAACCTTTCCCAGTCACCTGCTGATCTCCCTGTAGTGAGGGTCTGCATTCCTGCAGTGGGACTCTGTTTTACCTGTTACTTTCTCTGGGAGACCCAGAAGAGTATCAGGGATATAATGCTGACTAGTGTATTTTAAGCCTTTTCCAGCCGGTATTGATCTCTTTTTTTTTTTGCGGGGGCGGGGGGCACGTGGCATGCGGAATTCTAGTTCCCTGACCAGGGATCAAACCCGCACCTTCTGCAGTGGAAACGCAGACTCAACCACTGGACCACCAGGGAAGTCCTGATCTCTTTTTAAATTTGCATTTCTTTTCTTGTGGTTTTGAAAACAGTGACCATACTACTGGATACTCCATTTTTCTTGTAAATTATTCTCCTTTCCACACTTTTTAATCCTTTGGCCGCACCTCAGAACACGCGGGATCTTAGTTCCCTGATCAGGGATCGAACCTGTGCCCCCGGCATTGGAAGGTGGATTCTTAAGCACTGGACCACCAGGGAAGTCCCCTGCCTTCCACACTAGTTGGTACTTCCCATCCCTGAACCTCCTAGTGTTGCTCTGCCGAGACTGGCTCGCATTTCACTTCCTTTGCAGGCATTTCCTTTGCAGGTACTTGGCGCTCAGACTGTTCAGTTCTGCTGATTTTTCCGTCTGCTCTCCATCTTTCAAAAATTTGTCACTATCCCTTGGCTGCTATTGGCTCTTCTTTCATTCTCTTTGTACTTTTGTATTATTTTTATTCTTTTAATTTCATTTTAGTGATATTTTGGTAGTAACAAATAAATATAGCAATAAATACAGCAAATATAACAATAGCAATAAATATAGCAAATAACCTAATTTTTTTTCTGTCCATATGAGTTACAAATATTATTATTTTCCCAGTTTATAACTTGAGTTTTGTTTTCTCCTATGGTGGTCTTTAACATGAAAATGTGCAAAAGTTATATACAACCGATCTATGAATCTTTTCTTTTAAGTTTCCTGCCTTTGGTATAATGTTACTTAGAAAAGGCTTCCCTATCCTGGTTCATGCAGTTGTTTGCTCATTTTTTTCTAGCTTTTTTTTTCTTTTTTAGGGAGTTACTTTTCTTCATTTAAAAAAATTCCTTTTGTCAGATTAAGTAGGTTTCACTATATAGAGAGGACTGTGACCAGTTCTTCTCCTTCTCTGTTAGGGAATGAATGAGGGAATGGTCCTATATGATTAGAGGTAGATAGATAAGTTTAGGGTGGATATGGAAATAGAATTTATTTTAAACAACGAAACTTTCTAATAATCTGAGATAGTCTGGTGCCATATTCATAAAAATAATGACGTATATGTTTATACATGCTTGCCTGCTGTGTTTTAGTGGTGCTCTCACACACATCATCATATTTGATTCCCACAGTCCTGAGATGTCAGGTGCCAGGAGACAAAGCACTAGATCTGACTCACTCAAAGGATCTTTCCAGCCCAATTTTTTCCTGATTTCATCATTAAGTTTGCCAAAGTCCCATTTTTAATGACCTTACAAAGTTTGGCTGACTTTTAAAGAAGGAAAGGAAGAAAATAAAACAGAAAATGCACAGAAAGATATTTGAGGCTATAACACTTTGAATTGTGCCTACTTCACAAAGCGAAAATGAGAAGAATTTAATTTTCTGGTCTGCTTGTTCTAGCATGCTTCTCTAGGTTTGTGATCAGCTCCGTGGGAACACAGAGAATATAAAAGATATTCTAATTCAAGTGATTGTATTCAGTTCATTCCATTCTTCCTATAAAACTGCTGTAAAGTCCTGTCTAATGTGAAACAGTTTTAACTTGCTAAATAAACCGCGTATTAACTCCTATTAATATTGAACCATGGTAGCATATTCGCCTGGTCCTTGTAACACATGGAAACCCACAAGCATGACTCAAATCTGAGATGACTTCACCTAGACTTGCACACAGAACGGAGATTTTAAAAGTTGTTCTGTTTGTTCAAGCTGAGACCCAAATAATCACCCACACATATCAGCTGCTATGTTATTCTCTAAACTTACCCACACGGAACTCTCTTTTATCTAGTTAGCACACCTTTAAAAGCTACTCCATTAAGAAAACGTGTCTTAACTTTTTGTTAATTGAAAACCTTACTGAAAATCCCGTCTTCTGCCAACTGAAAATTTATTTAAGAGGTCAAGACTTTGGCTACATGCAGGCAAACTTCCACTATCAGAAATGTCATCTGTTACAACAAATTCCTTAAACCACCAAAAATTTAACATAAAGCTGGCTAGTGTCCTAATAGTCTGGCTTATTATACAGGGACTTTCCAAGAGAAATGAATCATTGTAATAGATTATAGCTTGGTCCCCTAAAATTAGAATGATGAGGGTCTTCCACATTGGAAGTGATATTTCAGAATTTTTTTTCCATTAATTTATTATTACCAAGAGTCAAAATAAAGAGTCACCAGTTGGTGGCTGATGTCTATTGTTTCCTTGGTTTGTTGACAAGTGGGACGGGTCTGAGCATTCCCAAGTATATATGCTCATGCCTGTTTCCTTTAACTGAATTCTTTAATGGGAAGCGCTCATGACAGAGACAGTAAAACTTTTAATTTTGCTCCCACTGTTGTCCTCCGTTTTTCTCCTTCCCCTACAGCCCAGGAACTTTCAGTCAGGTGTGCAGTAGATTCTTATTCACAGTCACACTTTCAGTAAACTCTTGAGTTATTTTCCAATCAAAACCATATATGGGAAAGTTTATACACCAATTAAGTTATTAAGTTTTTTTGCTTTTGCTGAAATTATAGCAACCCTAGTGGGAACACACATTATCTCAGACTGGTCAATAGCACTTTTATGAATAAAAGTGGGGAAAATATCCTTACTTAACGAATGGAGAGTGAAAGATGAAGTCTTTTAAATCAAGCATCCATGGTGGGGGCAGTAAAAGCAATGCTTGGTGTCAAACAGAATCACTGATTCAAAGAACAGACAATCTGGTAAAGAAAATGTCCTAGGTTTTAAATGTCCTTGGTTATAAATGGGGGCTTTGTCTGATTGGTATCTCACTAGTTAGTTGATTGTCTTCTTCAGTGAAAAGCCTCCACATTCTCTTAGTCACCAGCTTGGAGAGACTGGACTCTACATTCAATCATTTGCCAAGACTTATAGCCTCCACCTTTGAGCTTATTCTTTTCCTGTCTATTTCCTTCTTTCAATTCCCATGGTCCCCACATGATTCCACTGTCCCAAAGCCTCTCCTTGGAAAGTGACTCCATGTTACATTTTTGGCTGAACTTATTTACTAATTATTTACTCTCATGGAACAATCCAAAGTTGACTATTTCTCCTTACTGAGATAAAATGAATGCTGCCTTTCAATTAGGATCTTTTTCACCTAAAACACATTGATACACTCAAATCCGGGCTTCTCAAATTTTCACATTCATAGAAATCACCTGGGGATCTTGTGCAACAAGAGATTCTGATTTGGAAGGTCCAGGGGGAGGGCCTGAGAGTCTGCACCGGGAACAAGCTCCTCGGTGATGCTGATGATGCTGTTTGGGAACCACACTCTGAGCAGTAAGATTCTAAGTTGTCCCACAGTCACCTCAACAGTATCAGTAATGCCTTAACGTCAGCGGTGATTTCTATACGGGATAGCTTTTCTGAATTTTGTTTTGTTTTCCTTTTGCCTGCTACCTAAGGTCATTCTGGGTTGTTGCTTTGTAACAGGATAGCAGAATCGATGCAGCTACATTAAAACAAAAAGGGAGGCATAGTGTCTGGCTGCTTTGGGCATTCCTGTTAGCAGGAATTGCAGTCTTTCAGGAGTCTTCATTTTTAATAGCTATGCTATCGGAATCTCAGTCTTGGCATTAGGGCTAGGTGTTACAGCTGCCCATAAAGTGTTCTGATTTATGGACTCACTGCTCCTAATCATAAAATGAGGAGAAATAATAAATTTGAAAAAAAATTCCACAGTCTAATGAGACTTCAAGCTATTTGTTATTTAATGACCATTTAATACCATGAAGATTAGAATAACTCTAATTTGCAAAATACACTTAGTATTCTGGAAACATCAGCAACTGAAAAGCAGGTTACATGATATAATGAGTGAAGTTGCCTTTCTCTAGACCTGTTTGTTCCTTGCCCTCTCTGGTTGTTTCTGGCTTCACTCACCTTTTCCCACTAGTTTTCCAGATGATTCATCAACTTTCTGACATTCCTACTTACCATCTGTGTCCAACATCCTAGTAAAATACAATAAACTTTCTAATACCCAGCACCCCATCAGCTATGTCCTTGTGTATAGCTAATTCACCAGAGGTTGATAGTCATAAGGATGAGCTCAAGAGAAAGGGCACTACCACTTTCTGAACACCTACTATGTGCCAGGTTCTGTGCTGGTTGCATTAACTAAATCATCTCATTTGATCCTGAAGCATTACAGACCCTAAAAAGTCCTTTTACAGAAAGATTAGATTATACTCAGTTTATTATTAAGAATAAACATATATCTTCTTTCTTAAGTATCTCAAATTATTGTTAAATTTTATTTGTTTGAATGCATAATGTATACATATGGTATTAATTCAAAATGTACAAAAAGGAATAGAGTGAAAAATAAGTCTCTCTATTCCCCACCACTCAAGTCTATACCTGAAGGCAACTACTGTTACCAGTTTCTTACGTGTCCTTTCAGAAATAGTCCATTAAGCATAGACTATTACACAATGGACTATTAATAGTCCATTAAACAATCTTAGATTTCTTTAAAAATGTATTACCCATTATGGAATATATAGAAATCCTCAATTACTAATAACACCTTTATATAGAGAGAGATTAAAATTTAGAAATATGTTTTCATGACCATTATGACACTTGATTCTCCCTATAATACCATGAGATGCGCAGGCCAGACATTCCTGTTAACCAATTTACACTGAAGCTCACAGAGGTGAAATGATCTGCCTATGTGTATATAGTTAGCAGAAGACCCAATTCTAGAACAATTAGTCTAGAATGCTTGTTCCATGATGCCACAAAAAAGTAGCCCAAGGATCACAGATCAAACAATGTCAGCCCTTCTTGACTAGTTAAAATATCCTTTAAATGTCAGTTCTCAGAGAATTTTTGTTTAATGCAGTAGCGACAAGGCATTATTTCACATAAATAATATATCACATAAAAATTCAGTATTCTGGCTTTGCAACTGAAATCATTAAAGTGTAACCAAACATTTTAATTCAACAAGGGTCTGAGTTCCTGTTAATGGAGGTGTGTGGTCCTTTCCCTGAGATAGTTTTGGTAATCAGATCTTAGAGGTTGCTAGAGAAGGGCTGGGTAATTTATGTAACTGGTCTGTTAAACAAGAGCAAGCAGAAAGCAACATTATTCTTTGTTACAACTGACTGATGACATTGTTTTCCCATTTTGGGATCCTAGGCAGATCCGTAACTTGTATGTCGCTCTCAGGTATTAACAAATACTTTGTGTTTTGAGATGCTGAAGTTCCAGTGCGGTCTAATTCAGAAGCTTCAATTGCTCACTCAGTTTGAAGTTTCCTCCCTCCTCCAGCTCAGCCCTGCCTCAGGAGACCAGCATGGATGAAGTGGTGGCGTGGGTAGGCTCACCTGTCCCCCCACCTTGGTTTCCTACTCCTCTTGATTCATTCGCTGCCTTTGGATCCTCCAGCATTGGAACAGCAGTGGGAAGGAATGGCAAGGTTGTCATTCGAGAGAGTTATCTGGGTGTGGCGTTATCTGAAGGCTGAGGTTTTCTCTCATGAGACACCTTTAGCATTCCTCAGAAATACCTCCCCTGGGCACTGGGGAGCTCCCACTGTGGTTTCCCAGCACAGGTGTCTCCTCCAACTGGCTGCTATTACTTCCCCTTAGCCCCTGGCTTCCTGTAGTCCACCTCTAACTTCATTCTTCTGCGTACCTGTGAAGCACCATTCAAGCCGAACCAAGTCCAGATGCCTTCCCTGGAGTCCTCACAGGAAACAAGCTGTATCATCAGTGGAAGTACAATTGATTCCATCATTGCCCGCTTTCTCACTCAGCTGCCATGGGCTGCTCTGTTTAGCTTCTCATCCTCTGACTTTTTCAGGTCCCACTCACTATGTAGTAGGCTGAATAATGTCCCCCCAAAGACGTCCACACCCTAATCCCTGAAACCTGTGAATAGTTTACACTACATGGCAACAGGGATTTTGCAGATGTGATTAAGGTTATGAACTATAAGATGAGGCGATTATCCCGGGTTATCAGAGGGGCTCAGTATTATTACGTGAGCCTTTAAAAGCAGAGAGCATCTCCTGGCTGAAGTCAGAGAGATATGGCAGCATGAAAGGATTCCACGTGCTCTGGCTGGCTCTGAGATGTAGGGGCCCTTGTGCAAGAACCAGAGAGAGGCCCTGGGAGCCAAGGGCAGTCCCCAGCTGACAACCAGCAAGGAAACAGGGACCTCAGTCCAACAGCCGAATGGAACTGAGTTCGGCCAACAGCCTGAATGAGCCTGGAAACAGATTCTCCCCTAGAGCCTCCTGAATTTCAGCACAAAGCAGAGAAACCAGCTGAGCCCACTGGACTTCTCACCTACAGAACTGTGAGGCAGTGAATGTGTTGTTTTAAGCTCTTAAATTTGTGGTAATTTGTTACGGCAGCAATAGGAAACGAATACACTCTACACAGGTCCGTTCTGCAAGGGGGTTTCTGAAGCCCCCTCTCACTTGCTTAAGGTGAGAGGGAAACACTGGCAAGGGGAGAGGAAATATTTCAGCAGCCTAAAAATTGTCTCTGATGAAATCCTTGCTTTCCTCATCAATTGATAGGTCTCCCCTTATATATATACCTGAGATTGAGGGAAGGGCTAAGGGTTCCTGGGCCAATTTTTGGTCACCCCAAAACAAGTTACATCTCTTTAGAATACATGGGTACTTAACAACATTTGTTCTTATCTCTAGGGCCTCAGCTAACACTGAGACAACAGAAAAGTCTTGTTTTTATATCCTGTTACACGTATCAATACATATCAGCAGAGTTGCCTTCCCTCTCAAGTTTAATGTTCTTGAAACACGTTGGATAGACTGGAGTTGCTCTAATAAAGAAGGGTAACAGAAGAGGGAGATGAGATCCCAGAGAGGATTCACTGCCAGGATGAGGAGAGAGACAAGTCAGAAAAGAAAAAACAAACAAACAAAAAAAACAAGGTTGCCCAAGGCATGAGTTAGTGTGGATGAGACAAGGCTTCTAGCCCTAGACTTTGGGCTTGGTGGTACCCAAGGTAGAAGAAGTAGCAACAGGAGACAGGAGTTAGAGTTTGGTGGTTCCGGATGAGGGATGGCTCACAGGTAAGCGTTCATTCCCATCTCTTCCTACAGGAGTCTCTGCAAGAATGGATTGGACTGGGGCTCTGTAGCTTCAGTAAGTACCGTAGTTGACCCTTTCCTCTCTTAGTTTTGGGATTGCGCAGCTTGAATTTCCAACAGAACATGGGGATGAGGGAAGCAGGGGACAGACTGGCAGTTCTGTTTGTGGGTGGAGGGGGTAGGACCCATGGGACCCTACTGCCAGTATTAAAGGCCATATGCTGGGCAGAACCTGGGTTGTTTCCCATCTGCAGACTGATGTGTATCTGAGGAGGGAAGCAGGCAACTACCTCACAGGGTCTGTCCCATATGCCGCTGCCCTCAAGGATCATTTTGGAGCCATGATTTCACAGACTTTAACAACCTATTCAAGCTTCCTCTGTTTGGCCAGCAGACACCTATTCATTGAATGTGCTAGGCTATGGCCTCCACTCTGGAGGTTGACGGTTTGCAATGCTGCTGCTGTTTAGGAATTGGGAGATCGTGGATAGAATCCTCTTCCTGCCAAGAACGTGCTTATTCTATAGAATAAAGGGTAACTGTAGGATAATTTCTGGAATCCTATTTCCTTTCCATACTCCTTTCAGGAAGAAAAAGATGAATATAAAGTATAAAGAAAAAGATTAATAGGTAGAAAAGTTTTTCTTGTGGGTTGTTTCAGCTGAAACACCTCACAGTATGACCATTCTATGTGTATTTTATGTCTCTCATTTAATTATCTATAACGGACAGCCAAGAGCTGCCTGTGATCCATAACCTCGGCACCTAACGCCATTCCTGACACACAATGTAGTGACTAATAAATATTTGTTGAATCAATGAATGTGGAAAAATGCAAACCAAGCATTTGAAATATTATGCTACATTTCTTTCGGCTTCAGCTCCACACTAATGAGTGAGGGAGGTCACTGGAAGAGTGTGAGGGCCATCACGAGGTTCATATTTCAACAACCGGTGCCAAATTCTTAATGCCAGATGGGATGAGATGGGATGTTAAACCGCTTCTGATTACCATGTTGTTGGCCTTGATTGCCTCGGTATTATTCTCCAACTGCTTCGTCGCTATGGATCTCTGACTCCTTATTACCTCCAGTTGAAATACCCCACAAATCATCCTGCCTTCTCTATGCTCTCTCACCTCCAAGTCATCCTGTCATCTTGCTCCAGCTAGAGCTGCTCCCATTAAGAAGATCGTGGCAAATTCTCTCCCTACCCATGTGTTCTTCAGGAAAATTATTCCATGGATAAGTGGATGTTACAGACACTTCTCAGAACATACTTCATCTGAATTTCTCCTGTCTTCCCACATTCTTCTAAGCCAGTTACCTTTGCATTAGAGTGGAATTAAATTCAAGGAGATAGAGGTTCTGAATTTCTTCCTTTGACCAGATGGAAATCGTTATGTTAGAATGCTGATGACTGCAAAACCTTGGACATATTGTTTTCACAATTAGGAAATGGCAAACACAAAGTGCTCCGGTGCAGAGCCAGCATGCAAGTTCAGCTTCCATTTGCTGCTATAAATTTTGTTCTTGTTGCTGCCAGTGAACACCAACTGTTCAAGTGAAATAGTAAATCCAAATGTGCCTTTGGATAAGAGTGAAAAAAAATTAGATGCTGCATAAATGCTGATATGAAAAGATTTTTTCAACACACTAAACCAGGGAAGAGAAAGAAATGGGGAAAGAAGGTTGAACTGAATGCAGCTCTCACTATAACTCCTTAGTGGAAAGCACTAAGAAAAAAAGGAAATGTTGATTCCACATACTGTTTAAACTTCAAGGAGAAAATAAGTACAGAATGAGGATATCGATCTTAGGGTGGGCAGGTTTTGAGCACTGTAGGTGTACCAGAGAAGACATACACAAGTTGTGTAAATCAAGGGAAAGAAAACTCCCCAAGTTTACTCAAGGCTGAGGGGGGCACATGACCCCTATGTTACTTGCTAATCATCAATCTAACAGTTGAAAGTCAAAGCCAGAAGCAAGTGCAGTCTGTTATACAAGGACTTTAGTGACTTTCTATCTCACAGATTTACTTTAAGGTTAATCAACAGATATCTGTACTCAGGTCTCCCTCCAGTTTAATTTAATGTGCAACTGAATTATGACTCAAGGAGATAGTTTCAGAAATGATTTCAGAAATGAATTTTAACTTTGGATTACCTAAATTTATGATGGGTTTCTCTTCTCCTTTCCCCCATCATTTTTCTGTGATACTGAGGAAAATGTATGAACCTTGGAGCTGGCTGAACTGAGCCCCTTGTAGTAGGTCAGATCCTTATACCCCTTGACCCTACTTTCTCATGTGAGTAACAGTGCTCACAACCACTGGGTCATTGTGAGGATTAAATGAGACACTGCATGTTAAATGCCAGGCATAAGCCTTGAACATAAAAGATCCTTAATGATAATACTAGTTCCACACACCAGATTAGACTTTGCAAACAAACAATTTGAAAAACAGAACATTCAAATAAATTCTATAGCATGATGAGGCTCTAGGCCAAGAACCAAGCAGTAAAGATGTTCCAAACCAGAATATTTCAGCATCTGAGAATAGCTAGGGCTTATCTTCATGGCTAAAATAAGCAGTTTAATGTAAAACAGTCTTCCCTTTTCTTTCTTTTTTTTTTTTTTTTTTAATTCTTCTTCATTTACTTATGTAAGGGAAACCATTTTCAGAATAATGGTTAAAATCTGTCCTTTGTAGATCTGAAGATTTGGGCAAGTTTCATACCGAAGTCAAGATCTACTGAAAGTGTTAGATGGATAGATGAGGACCAGACGCAGCTGTCAAAAATAAAAGACAATGGTGTTTTGAGTGCCTTCATGTGAGGCCAAAGCTAAGTAAGCGTTTGACTTATTTTTGTCATTGAATTAACTGATGTATCTGGTTTAACTGGCCAAATTATTTTTGCTTAAATGTTCACATGTTTCAGTGTTGTATTGTTACAGTTAATGCTTTCAAGGGTGCAGAAAACACCAATGGTGGCAAATATATGTGTTCAGAGGAAGAGAAATTACTCATTTCCAGACCCCAGATTTATAGCAATTTTTATATATATAGGAAAGTGTTGGTTTCTCCTTATGGCTACTTCTGAACATATGTAAATTATCAGAGTCTGTGTGCATTTATTTCCACAAAAAAATAATACCAGCAGAGACACAGCTAAGCCAAGTTGAGCCTTGCTGGGTGGGTTTGAGGAAACATAGGCCAACTCAGGGCAAGGCAAGCTCATGAGATAGGAAGTATAAAATTGTAATAAATAGCCTTAGAAACATTTTCCTTTGGAAAAGACATACCAATAACATCCTACATTAGTAGAAGAGACACACATGTGTGCTATGTATGACACAGTAAGTAAAACCAAAAGACTCACTCTGTCTAATCCAGCTTGAATTGCAACTTTAATGAAGGAAACAGTGGTTTTGATTCAAAGAAGCTCAGGATTGGAAGGGAGATATAAAGTCTAACATCTCATCCATCTGATGCCTGGATCTCCTTTACTCTGTTCTGGCAGAAAGATCATCCAATTGACACTGGAAATGAGCAGCTCACTCCTTTAGAGCTGGCTATTCTATCTTTGAATTACATCTTTTTTCTATCTGAATAAGAAAATGTTTTCTTCTTTTGGACCAAGGCCTGTTTCTATGTAATTTCCACTCATTCTTCCTATTTCTAGCACTCAGGGTCACACCCAAGCAGAATCCCACTTCCAGTGGCAACCAGTCTTACAAATGTGAAGGCAAAGGTCATAAATTAGCCCACATAGTAATTTTAAATAATTAGAAATTAGGTACTGATATTTAAAACTTGGAAAATTACCTATAAAAATCCATATTTTCAACTCCCTGAAGCTTCCTTTGGATGCTCTGGAAGCAATGAGCCCACATTCCCAAATGGTAATAATTGACTGAGATGAGTAGCTTGAGTAGTGCTGCTTTTTTTAGACAGGGAATGTGCTTGCCTGTTCACCACAGTCCTCACTATTCCCTATTGTCTTGCACTGAGGCTGCTTTCCTCATTTTATGATGCTGGACTGGCCCCTGAGACATTTGTATTTGCAGTTCCTACTGTGTCCTCTATAAGCCTGCTTTGCTTCAGGAGATTTATCCTCAGTTCCCTCTTTTTCCCCTTTGCAGGAATAACTTCAGGCATATTTGAAACATAAGCCTGCTGAGTGATACTACACATGAGAAATTGACATTTGATTTGTTCAATCTCATAATTAATCCTCAGTAATGTCCTGGGGTAAACATGTAGTTAGAAACTTTCAATAACTTCGATAAGGTAAGAATGGGATGTGGAGGAGGAGGTTATAAAAAGCCAGAGAGAATGTGAATTATAGCTTCTCACGCCTGCTGGAGACCTAATTCTAGGTAGTTCTTCTCTGCTGCTGTGAGTCCTCATGAGGACTTGGACATACGGGACACCAGTACCTACCACCAAGTGCACGCTGTGTGGTTTTCTGCTTTGTTTAGTTGCCTCTATGCTGTCCTATCAATTGTACCATAATCCTCCATGTTCTGGAAAGGGGAAGAGTGCTTGATTTTGAATCTCAGCATCTCCAATAACTAGCTGAGAGACCTTGGGAAAGTTACTTAACATCTCTGAGTCTCAGTTTCTCCATTTGGAAAATGAGGATAGTAACAGGTTGATCTTACTTATAGAAATGTTGTGAGAAATACCTGAGATAATGTACATAAAGTGCATATAGAAGCCCCTGGTTCACATTAGTCAGTCAATCAATGTTAGCTATTAATTGCTATTCAGATATCCTTCCTCCACATTGTAGCAGACTGTTGCCCTGGCTCCACAGCCTCTCCCACGTCTGCGCATGCTGGATCAACTTCCAACTGCCAGCACTTGTGATTCTGGCCTGAAGGTTTTCTCTGACACCCAGTTCTTTCTGTCCCCTATGTACCCGTGGCAAGCTGGAAGTGCTAGGGAGTTAACAGCCTTCTCTCTCCCAGTAACAGATGGGAGTTGGTGGATCAGCACCCCAGCTCCCTCACCCTTCTCTGTTGTTGAGAACAGCACCACAGGCATCCTCAGCACTTAACATTTTCAAATGAGAACAAATCTTCCCTGATTCTAGAAGTCTTCAAACAGTGCCTCATGTGTTCTCATGGGCCTGACAAGGACACTAACCACACACCTTCTGCTAGTATCTCTTCCTTTCGCTCTAGCAGCCCCTTGCTCAAGTCCACAGCTTGTACAGCCTCACATGCAATGAAACTGTTGGCTTTGTTGATGGGACCATCCAGAATATACTAATATTCATACTGGGCTGCTGTCTCTCCAAGATCCCAAATCTACTGGTCCTCACGGAGCTGGAGGAGTGCTGGTTTCCTGGAGGGTGGGGGAAGTGTCTCTCTGCCCAGCGCTGCTCTTTGTCACATGGATCCCACAGTGGCGCCGCTGTGCACTGAAGACCAAGGATCTCAAAGCCTCTCATGAGGAAACCTCAGTCATTTTCTAGCCTCAACCTTTCTCTCAACAGAGTCATCAACTGAATACAAGGGATCCTGGGGGAATAAATAACTTGCTCTTTCCTTTCACGCAGTTTCTCCTTCCCATCATAGAAAATTTAAAAACAGGAATAATCTCCCTCCTCCTCTAGTCAAAACATAGGCTTCAAAGCCCATCAATTTTATGCAAATGGGTAAGGAATAGTGAAATTCATCCCGGTCTGGGTTCAGCCACCCACCCCCCAAAAATCCCAGAAAACTGGAAAAGGGTAGATTCTTAAAGACTTCCTGGACCAACTCTTTCATCTTCCAGATAAAACCCAGAGAGGAGGCACTCTTGTCTATGGTTACACAGGTCTTGCTCACAAACGTAACACTTCCATAACAACTCAGTACTGGGTTTTTCAAATACCGTATGCTAACACACATATACGGAATCTAAAAAAAAAAAGGTTCTGATGAACTTAGGGGCAGGACAGGAATAAAGACGCAGACATAAGGAATGGACTTGAGGACACGGGGAGGGGGAAGGGGAAGCTGGGATGAAGTGAGAGAGTGGCATGGACATAGATACACTACCAAATGTAAAACAGATAGCTAGTGGGAAGCAGCCGCATAGCACAGGGAGATCAGCTTAGTGCTCTGTGACCCCCTAGAGGGGTGGGATAGGGAGGGTGGGAGGGAGATGCAAGAGGGAGGGGATATGGGGATATATGTATACATATAGCTGATTCACTTTGCTATACAGCAGAAACTAACACAACATTGTAAAGCGACGATACTCCAATAAAGATGTTAAAAAAAAACCCCAAAAATCTAGTTTATCAGCCGCTACTGAAGTCTTTTTGGTTCATGAACACACCTCTTTGCACCTGGTTCTCAGTAGGGCTTCACATTCTATGTCGGACAGGAGCAGATATATGGCAGGGCTCCAAGATTCTTAAAAGGTCAAATGCCTCCTTCCTCTTAGGAGCTCAACTGACACCTTGGGTTCAGCTTTTTAACTGTTTGGACTCAATGAAAACTACACAAATTTTAGGACATCCATGAGGACCAAGTGTGATGGGGCTCACTCTTTAGCTTAATAATCTACAAATGCCTTTAAAAAAAACATGAGGTTATTTTGTTTCTTAGTATGAAAGAAATATGTATTCATCAGAAGAGCCAGAAAATGTAGGAAAATAATTATTCACCATTCCACCACCAAGAGGCAAAAATCGTTAGCATTTGGGCATACTCACCCTTCCGGTCTTTGTATCTGTCTCTCTCACCACACATTTCAAAAGAGGGATCACGCCATAAATACTCTTTTTTAAAAATAGATCGTTATTGGAGTATGACTGCTTCACAGTACTGTAGTTTCGGTTGTACAGCAAAGTGAATCAGTCATATGTATACATATATCCCCATATCGCCTCCCTCTTGAGCCTCCTTCCCACCCTCCCTATCCACGTCTCTAGGTGGTCACAGCACTAAGCTGATCTCCCTGTGCCATGCTGTTGCTTTCCACTATCTAACTATTTACATTTGGTAGCGTATGTATGTCAATGCTACTCTCACTTCGCCCCAGCTTCCCCCTCCCCACCCCCGCCCCGTGTCCTCAAGTCCATTCTTTTTTTTTTCTTTTTTTTTTTTGGTACGCGGGCCTCTCACTGTTGTGGCCTCTCCTGTTGCGGAGCACAGGCTCCGGACGCGCAGGCTCAGTGGCCATGGCTCACGGGCCTAGCCGCTCCGTGGCATGTGGGATCTTCCCGGACCAGGGCACAAAACCGTGTCCCCTGCATCGGCAGGCGGACTCTCAACCACTGCACCACCAGGGAAGCCCCCTCAAGTCCACTCTTTATGTCTACGTCTTTATTCTTGTCCTGCCACTAGGTTCATCAGTACCAATTTGTTTTTTAGATTCCATATATATGTGTTAGCATACGGTATTTGTTTTTCTCTTTCTGACTTACTTCACTCTGTATGACAGTCTCTAGGTCCATCCACCTCACTAGAAATAACTCATTTTCATTTCTTTTAATGGCTGAGTAATATTCCATTGTATATCTGTGCCACATCTTCTTTATCCATTCGTCTGTTGATGGACATTTAGGTTGCTTCCATGTCCTGGCTATTGTAAACAGAGCTGCAGTGAACATTGTGGTACATGACTCTTTTTGAACTATGGTTTTCTCAGGGTATATGCCCAGTAATGGGATTGCTGGGTCATATGGTAGTTCTATTTTTAGTTTTTTAAGGAACCTCCATACTATTCTCCATAGTGGTTGTAACAATTTACATTCCCACCAACAGTGCAGGAGGGTTCCCTTTTCACCACACCTTTTCCAGCATTTATTGTTTCTAGATTTTTTGATGATGGCCATTCTGACTACTGTGAGTTTTATTATATCTCTAATAATTAGTGATGTTGAGCATCTTTTTATGTGCCTCTTGGCCATCTGTATGTCTTCTTTGGTGAAATGTCTATTTAGGTTTTCCGCCCATTTTTTGAGTTGTTTGATTTTTTGATATTGAGCTCCATGAGCCATCTGTATATTTTGGAGATTAATCCTTTGTCCACTGTTTCATTTGCAAATATTTTCTCCCATTCTGAGGGCTGCCTTTTCATCTTTTTTTTTTTTTTTTTTTTTTTTTTTTTTGCTGTACGCGGGCCTCTCACTGTTGTGGCCTCTCCCGTTGCGGAGCACAGGCTCCAGATGCGCAGGCTCAGCCACTTTGAGGCATGTGGGATCTTCCCAGACCGGGGCACGAACCCGTGTCCCCTGGATCGGCAGGCAGACTCTCAACCACTGTGCCACCAGGGAAGCCCTGTCTTTTCATCTTGTTTATGGTTTCCTTTGCTGTGCAAAAGCTCTGAAATTTAATTACGTCCCATTTGTTTATTTTTGTATATATTACAAAGCTACAGTAATCAAGACAGTATGGTGCTGGCACAAAAATAAATACTCTTTTGTTATCTGATTTTTTTAAAACTTAGTATATGGAGATCATGTTTCCAGAGCATTAAATATTCTTTTATAGCCAGATAGTGTTCCATTGAATGGATGCACCAAACGTATTTAATATTTCCACCCTCAGTCCTTCCACTGTCAGCAGTCTTTGGTTGGCATTAAGTTTTTTTCCAATTTTTTGGAATTTTGAACTTTGTGGCCAATAATTCTCTTTGAGGAAAATCATTTGAGTTTTTCCTTAGGATAAATTCCTAGAAATGAAGGTGGGTCAAGGAGTACTACAAGTTTTAAAGCTTTTGGTTCCAAATGTCTCTTCTGACAATAGTTCTTGACCAAAAAGACTAAGAAGAGATGAGCCCATCTTGGTGGTCAGATCTGAGGCTTCAACCACTCACCTACTGATTTATGATGTAAATGGTTCCGTATTTTGCTTTCCTAGCTCCCTCTTTTTTTAAGTCAGGTTTTTTGATGTATAATTTACATATAGTAAAATTCACTCTTTTCTGGTGTACAGTTTTATGAATTCTGAAAAACACATACAGTTGTGTAAGCACCACCACAATCAAGATACAGAACATTTCCATCACCCAAAAAGTTCTCTTGTGTACTTCTGTGTTCACTCCTGTCATCCCAGCCCTAGCTCCTGGCAACCACTCCTCTGTCCCCATAGTTTTTCTTTTTCCAGGATGTTATTCAAGTGGAATGATAGAGCAGGCAGCTTTTTAAGTCTGACTCTTTTCACTTAGCATAATGCATTCGAATATCCATGTTCTCGATCGCTAGGTTCTTTCCTTTTTATTCCGTTGTACCAAGGTACCAGAGTTTGTTTATCCATTCACCAGGTGGTGGTTATTTGGGTTGTTTCTGGTTTTTGGAGATTATGAACACAGTTGATATAAACATTCACATACAGGTTTTGGTGTGGGCATGTATTTCATTCATCTTGGGTAAATACCCAAATAGTCATATAAGTGACATTTAACTTTACAAGGAACTGTCAAACAGTTTTCCAAAGTGGCTGCACCATTTTGTACGAGGGTTCCAATTGCTCCATATTCTCATAGTTCTAGATCTTGGTTTTTAAATTTTAGTGGTCAAATAGAATTAAGTTGGTATTTTACTGAGGTTTTAATTTGCATTTCCCTAACGACTAATAATGTTGAGTATCTTTTCATTCATTCCTTTGCCATTCATATATATTCTTTGGTGAAGTGTCCAAATATTTTCCCATTTTTTGCTCGGTTGTTTTTTTTATTATTATTATTTGTCAGAGGATTTTTTAATATATATTCTGGATACAAGTCTTTTGTAATAAATTTGCTTTGCAAATATTTTCCCCCAGTCTGTGGCTTGCTTATTCATTTCCTTTTCTTAACAGTGCCTTTCGAAGGGCAGGAGTTTTTAATTTTGACAAAGTCCTGCTTATCTTTTTTCTTTCATAATTCATCATTTCGTTTCACAGCTGAGAAATCTTTGCCTTATCTATGGTTGCAAAGACATTTTTCCTATATTTTCCTCTAGAAATTTCATATTGTTAGGTTTTACATGTGGGTCTATATTTCATTTTGAACTGATTTTTGCATATATGATTTTTGCAAGGTATGGGTCATGGCACATAATTTTACATATGGATGTCCAAATTGTAGCACAATCTCTTGAAAAACTCTATTGAATTTCCTTGGTTCTTTAGTTTTTGAAAATTATGAATAAAGTTGCCATGTATTTGTGCATCTGCTTTGGATTCAATTTTATCCCAGTGGTTTATATGCTATCCTTTCATTGAGACACATACTTGATTACTGTAGCTTTATATAAGTCTTGAAATCAACCTTGTTCTTTTTCAAAATTGTTTTCACTGCAGTTTCCTTTGCTTTCCCATATAAATTTTAACATTATCTTGGTGATTTCTATGAAAACAGCTTGCTGGATTTTAGATTGGGATTACACTGAATCTACAGATCAGTTTGAGAAGGATTGACATCTTAACAATAATTGAATCTTTCTGGCCATCTTTTGATGCCAAATCATTTCTTCCACCTTGGATTATGAGACCAGCCACCCAAGCGACACTTTTCTTGTACAGTTTGGCCTCATGATTGAATCTGCACTGGATATTAGTTATTGGCAGACCACTCATAGTGACTTTAACCCTACAGGGCATAGAATTACCTGCTATGGTATATTGAAATTATGGATCGAAGTTTTTACCCCTCCCTTTAACCATGTCTTTGCCACATAACTTTGAAGTGCCCTCCTACTGTGGACAGAGTAACCTGCTCTACCCTTGAAACTATGTTCAAACATTTGACTAACTTTGCCCCATGGAATTTAGCAGATGTGACATAAAGACTTGAAATGATTTTGCACCTTGGGACTTGCTTTACTGTGTTTTTGTTATTGCCTTGAGAATATACTTGCTAGAGAATGAGATGTGAAGCAAAACCAAATTGCTCCTGTCATCTTAGTCAAGAGCAGCCTAGATCATCTGACAGCAAGCTGACCCCCAGATATGTGAACATGCACAGCTAAGATCAGCATAACCAACTGTCTAGTTAACCACTCCAAATGCAGGAGCTATAAATGCTTATTATTTTATGCCATTGAAATTTTGTGTTTGTTTGTTATACAGCATCATCGTGGCAATAGATAACTGACACATCTGGGTAATACAGAAGCTCTTTAAACTCTTTACAAACAGCATCATGCAATAACTTCCTAGGGTTGGGACATTAATCAAGTGTAGCTAGTTTCATGGGTTAATCATGAAACTTGTTTTTTTTCCCTTCATTCTCAATACCAAGTATTGAAGAAAATTATCATAAGAGAAACCCTGCTAAGTTCTCATCACCACTTCCAGTCCCAGAGTCAGGTAAAACTATAAAACTATGGAGAATTCCATTTCACTTCATTTTTATTTTTAATCACAAGGAGTTTATATTGTCTTAATCCTTTTAGTAAATGATTGAGTACCCTAACTGTGATATGGAGATGAATCTAGAGGAAAAGGTCAAAAGAAAGATAAGCAACCAAAAATGATTAATCAACTCTTTTTTTTAAAAATCAAAGTTCTTAGAACTATTTGCTGAATTGTGTGTTTTATTTTTAATAGCTATTCTTTGAGTAGGAATGCCGTGGCATGAAGATAAGAGTCATAACATTTAAGACATGTTTATGAAGCTTAAACCACTAACTTGGCTGCAGTTGAAATGCATTCAGCTCCTTCCTGCTGTGCTCGGAGCCTTCCCAAAGGCTGAGCTGGCAAGGGTTGCTGCTACTGCTGACTCTTCCCCAGCTGGCACTGTGGGCTATGAGACAAATGTAGGCGTTTAACCCACATTAAAGTGCATTTAGAAGTATTAGAATTTGTGTTTATCAGGGCTTTGACATCGAACACATTTCTAATCAGTGGGGTGTGTTTAGATCAGAGGCAGTTAACAACAGAATGATTTTGTGCAGCTTAAATTCCAGAGTCCCTCAGGGGTTGAGGGGGCAGGGGTGGGAAGGAAATGATTGGCTGTAAAAGGGTAGCATGAAGGTCCTTGTGGTGATGGAAATGTTCTCTATCTTAACTGTATCAAAGTCAGTATCCTGGTTCTGTTCTTTCATTATAGTTTTGTAAGATGTTACCGTTGTGCAGAACTGGGTAAAGGTTTCATAGGGTCTCTCCGTATAATTTCTTACAACTGCATGTGACTCTACAATTAGCTCAAAATAAAAAGTTTAATTTAAATAAATAAATAAAAAATAAATTCCAGAGTCTTCTGGTAGAGCCAAAGAGAAGACAGACGACCCACGGCCATGCTGCTGTCAGTGGCAATACCCTTGTAGGAGGGGCCTCCAGGGTTCAGGGACAGAACGCTGTCACAGACTATGCACCATTGGTGGCCACCTAGAAGTTGGTTTATTTTGTTCACTCACTCCTATCTGTTATCCTTGATGGCTTGTCATTTACATACAAATTGCGTTGCTTCCTTGATAAATGAAAATAGATTTTTAGAAAACCAGATTTGTTTTAGATTAAGTTCTTTGGGGGAAAAATAGGAAGCATTAGTTTCTGAAGTCAGTCTGGGCTATGCTCACAATTCAAAGGAGGTGGCCAAAAAAGTCAGGGCTTGGGAAATATTCTTAAAATCAGGGCAGGTCTAGGCTGATAACGTCTACTAGTGTGTTTACATGAAATGAATAAATCAAAGCACATTCAGTAAAAATGATTAGAGACAGATGTTGCAATGGAGTCACATACACTTGGGTTCAAATCTCTTCTTTACCCCTTACCAGCTGTGGAATGGAGTCTCAGTTTCCTCAACTCTAAAATGGGGATATAATAAAAAAATCTACTTCAAAGTGTTGTCATAAATTTTAAAGGAAATAGTATAAAGAGAGTGCTTGGTGCTGTCTGCAATTGGATAAATGCTCAATAAACTCAGTAAATGGTAGTTAGTACTGTTAGTATTATTGCCATTATTTCCAGTGAAAATGCTTATCATGTGATGTTATATCAAAAATAACCAGACTACAAAGTTAGATCTGCAGTATGATTAAAACTATTCTAAAAATAATAATAGGAAAAAGCTTGGAAATACATCAAAATATTATTGTATGAGTTAGGACAGTGGGATGATTGGTGGCTTCCTTTCTTTCCTATTTTATAATTTTTCTGCTATACTTTTTTTTTTTTTTTGGTACGCGGGCCTCTCACTGCTGTGGCCTCTCCCGCTGCGGAGCACAGGCTCCGGACGCGCAGGCTCAGCGGCCATGGCTCACGGGCCCAGCCGCTCCGTGGCATGTGGGATCTTCCCGGACGGGGGCACGAACCCGCGTCTCCTGCATCGGCAGGCGGACTCTCAACCACTGCGCCACCAGGGAAGCCCTCTGCTATACTTTTATACTACATATGATTAAAAATACTTAAAAATAATGAAAATCATTTCACTTATGCACAATATCACTTATGTATTATTCTTATATGGTATTCTTATGGAATAGTTTAACCTGAATTCAATCATGAAGAAACAAGTATATAAAACAAGACAGTGGGATATTCTGGAAGACAATTTCCCTGAACTCTTCAGAAAGACATATGTCATTAAAAAAAAAAAAATGCAAAGGCAGGAGAAATGAGAACTGTACTCTGATAAAATATGTGAATCTTGATTGGATCCTGCATCAGAGAAAGAAAATATGAAAGTCAATTTTGGTAAATTTAAATAGGGCTTGCATATTATATGATACATGCTAATGTTTCTTCGCTGTGATAAAGAAAAGGTCATTATGTAGTAGACTGCCCTTATTCCTAGGAAATGCATGCTGAAGTTGTTCTGAGTGACATGTTATGATATTGGCTATATATTATATCTGTATATCTATCTATGTATCCCTCTATGAGAAAAATAAAGCAAATACAAATAAATAAATTATGATATTTCAAAGCTGCAAGAAAGTTTTCGATCTAATCCAAATGATACACAGAGAAATCAAGTGAATTAAAGGTTTCAGTGAACAAGATCAAACCCACAGACAAAACAGCCTTAATATCATTAGCCAAGTTATATATTTTTCCAAATATTAGGCTTTCTGAAGTAATAGAAGGTTCTTCTGCTAGAGTTTCAGTGCCTGAAATCTTCTGTCGCTGAGAGAAATAGGATGAGGTTTTTAAACATTATATTAATGACATTATGTATGGCCTAAAAGTTTTAAGTTTTTAAGTGATTTTATATCTGTTAAGTGCTTTGGGTCTCACAAGAAGTCAATTGGAAATGGTCATGTAGTCTTATGGCATACTTTCACTGTGATTTATTTTACATAGATTTCTTACTTCTACAAGTAATTCCCAGAGGACTGAAACCATGTCATTCAAACATATATGTATTTATACTTATGCATTTTATTCCCTGATTGCCTGAGATGCTCAGCACTGAGTTCTGATTTGAGTCACTTCTCACTATTACTTATTTGATTCAGCAGGTAACGCAAGTATAAGATGTAGTCTTGCCCTAAGGAATGTGCAGTCTCTTGGGAGACAAATGCGTACATGAGCAATTAGGGTGACATATTATGATGGAGATCAGCACAGAGTGCTAGAGAGGAATTGAGGAGAGGTGTCTAATCCTAGGTTAGGGGCAGGGGAGGGACAAAAGGCAGCAGGCTAAGGGGATGACCTCTTCCCTAGAGCTGCCTAGGATCCTGAAAAATGGTTGCCATTCCTGAATCAGGAAACATGGGTGGAGAAGCGCCCTTTCCTCATTACCTTGGTGTCACAGTGAGGCGATAATATGCACAGAGGCAACCACCAGACTCTGAGTCCCCTTGGTTTTCCTGTCAGCCCCCAAGGTCATTTGTGCAGACAGGATGGGAGTGCCAATATACGTATCCCTGAGTAGTAATTAACGTTTTAGAAGGACCAACAGGACAGGAAATTTCTTGAGCTATAAGAATGAGAAGAGAAGGCTTGGGAAGACTTCCTCCCCACCCTCCACCCCCAGCAGCTGGTATAGGGTGAAAAATTAGAATGAAACTGCTGAAATATCCTTCCAGTTATCCCCAAACTCATAGCATTCCACAGGAGGAATGTCTGAAGAATTTCAAAGGATCAATGTGGGCATTCCAAACAATTCAGTGATTTTATCATTTCAAAGCAAAGTGCTCATTTTGAATATGCTTATTATGAATTGTTTGTAGACCATTTCCAGCAATTGTCCTTCAGTGGGCTTTCAGCTCTATGGCCTGAGTACATCATAAACACTCCAGCATGTCTCTAACATTTGTATCTGTACACTCCAGACTTCAAAGAAATGAACATTGCTGACCTGGGGCTGCTTTGTTCAGTTCCTTTACAAGAGGCAGAATCACTATAAGCCTACCCAGACTGAAAGAGCCACTTGGCAGAATTCTGATGTTTGAACCTTGAGAAAAAAAATAGAGATGTATAGGGACAAGTACCATTTTACCATAGGAATTCGTAAGGAGAATGAAGCCCGAATGATTGCTTGCAATCTACATTTGTTCACAAATTTTACAAGTCTCCAAAACCAACCGATCTCTCCTACAGATGCCGATGTACCATTTCCAGGGCATGACAAGAGCAGACACAAAAGAGCTTGTCCTGTGCATGTATCTAGGGAATGAAAACACACCATCTCCTTTGCCAGAGAGAGATAAGATCTACCCTCCACACTCTGGTCTGCATGCCAGTGGTGTCTCCCATCTGAGGAAGGACCTGATTCAGAATGGACTTAGGGAGGATTTGGGACAAGGGAAAATGTATTAAATACTTGACCGCGGGAACTGCAAAATGCAAAGACAGGAAGAGTCTGTGACAAATCTCTCAAATAGATGGCAAAACCTTGAGTCACTCTTTGGAATATCATTTTGGTAAATAACAAACTCTTGTAGGGGAGTGGGTCAATTAGGGAAATGATTTAAAATCATTTTGGAGATAGGGCTGGTGAGTAAGATTAACATTAACATGGCAGAGGGCATATTCTAAGCCAGAAATGAGATGTACTGGGAGGTATGTGTGTGTATGTATGAGAGAGAGAGAATGAAACTGTGAAACCATGATAAAATGGAAAGAGAGCCCCCCCCCCCCCACACAACCCTATAACCCTATCTTGGCTCTAAATTCAACGCTGAAAAAAGGAGCGCCAAAACCACTTTGAGTGATGATGCGATCATTTAAAAAGATCTTAATTCTTCAAAGAGACTACTCTGGAGAACTAAGGGCAGTGCTAATTAGATTTGCAGGTTCTGGGATGTTTGTTTAAATAATGGATCTTCATATGTCTACTATAGATCTGTGGAAATAAACAAAAACTACTCAAAGGGGAACACACTGGCTATTTATTCAGCTTGTTGTCGAGGGAGCCAGCCCTCATCACTAGCCTTTGGCAGAGACTCTAGGCAGGCAGAGGAGTCGGAAAGCTTCAGAGTGAAAAAAGAGAAGGTTTCAGGTATGCTGGTTGGAGGTTGCTGTGGAACCTGGAGCTGGGCAAACTAGAAGCAGGGCATATTATGTGATGGGTTTGGGGAACATGTTTGATTTTCTCTGATCGGTCGTGAGTCGTAAATGGAGGACAAAAAATAGGGAAGCTGACCGTCATTGACCAGGTCCTTCATTCTGAGCCAGTTGCTGCAGAGTTTGTGGGTCAGAGCTCTCTGGGCATGTATGGGTTGCGTTGTCCATTTGCATGCCCCCTTGGGCTGATGCAGGTCCCCAAAATTTGTACTGGGTGCCTGAAGATGTCTGTTTTCCTTAGATTCTTCCAATATTCACCCATTTATGCTTGAGGCAATGGGTACTACATTAAAACCTCTGAAAAATACCCCATGGCCTAGGAAATTTCTACAGGTCTCCGCTAGTCCTGCCACTCTGACTGTTCACTTTACGCTTTGACCTCATAGCTGCCTATTCTGGGCTGATCCTCTGGGACTGCCCTGTTGAAGCCTCCTAATTCTGGGTCTTGACTCTGATTGTGGAATGTCAGAGGAAATGTGAGATAGATTCTTTCACCCCACCTCTCACTGGGCTCAGACTAGCCCTCCAGAACCTCACCAACTGTATTTCCCAACCCATTCATCCAGGAGGAATATCAGATAGGGATATTTTATAAAGCTAAATGAAAACCCTAAGGCTATCTAGACAGTTACTTATGATACAGTGCATGCTTAAAATCAACTTTTAAAGTATGGCGTCCATGGAGATAAAAACTGGGAGCCCACTCTCAAAAAGCAAGAGAAGAAAATGAACTGGGGGGATCTATCGGGACCACCACAGAACTGCCTTTTGGCTGTGACAATCAGAAACACCAACTCCATACTTGGTCTGTTTTCTCTAACGCCAGCATACTCAAATCCATAGAGCAATTGTATTCTTTTTTAAATCACATGTAAACTTCCTAATCAAAAGCCAGGCTGCAAAACCCAGGAGGGGGGATTCCTAAGGTTGGGCTGAGAAAAAGGAATGTGATTCGTGAGGTTCCTCCATCCTGGGGCCCAGTGGCCCTCCTCTCCACTGTGCTCTTGGGTGTTATACTGCTTTCCTGTGAAGTTTCATATTGGTTTTTAAAATGGTATCACTTACAAGCAAGTCCTCATGCTGTCTAGGGCCCAGCTACTCTCAAGACTTGTTGACGTCTATTCCCCATGATAAACTCTCCACTGAGGATGGAAAGGTATTTTTGCTTTTCCTTTCAAAAGGAATAAACAGAACAAAGGAGAAGAGGAAAAGAAAGACTGGGCTGGGAGAGCCCTCCTGGCAGAGTGCTTAGTCATCCGGATGCCTAAGGCCAGATGACTCCATTAGAGGCACCACATTCCTAGTTTCCTCAGGAGTCAACTGAGGAACTGAATTGACAACTGAATTCTGTCTTCTCCCTCTTTGTGGAAACCTAGTCCCTGGATGGTTTTACAACTGACAGCAATGTTAGTTCATGCTCCAGTCTCTCCCTGTGACAGTTTACAGAGAAGGTGGGTGGACAGATGGGGCTGGTGAAGTTCTCTCCTCACCAGACTGTTGATCTGCCATCAGATGAAAGTGATAAGGAACAATGGGGACTAGAAGGGATCACTGACATTAGTTGCTTCTTCTTTTTTTTTTGTAAACATAAGTAGACTTTGAATCAAATTATCTAGGAGTGAAAGGAAGAGAAGTAAAAATAGGGTAAGCTGGGAAAATAAAGTTCTGTATAAAGCTGTTTTCATTACTAAATATAACTCGCTGGTCAGCTCCATTGGTAAGGTCTAAGATTGCAGGCTGCTACACACACACCACGTAGAACACTCTGGGCCATGATGCCAGGAGCTACAGGCCTAGTCCTGAACAAGCTCTGGGGCCCTGGGTTTGGGGCTCTAGTGGGGGTGGAAGTGTTCATGCAGGAGCACCCGCTTCCTTGCACTGCTCTTATCTCCTGAGGCTTCTGACACAGCAAATGAAGGCGATAGAATAATTGGGTTTAAAAAATATGTCTACCTATATGACTAGCAAGAAATCTGTGGGCTGATATTTTAGCCCCGCTTAACTATCCACTTACCCAGTCATCTCTCATCTCCTAGTTTTAACATCCACCGATGACCCATGCTGGAATCAGTTATTTCACTAGGGGCTGTATTTAATTCTATCATTCCTTCAACATTACATGGCATTCTTCTATACAAATTGTTTTTTCCTTTTTAAAAATTTATTTTAAACATGCGTTTCCTTTGTGACTCTCAAGTCATCTGTGGGCTGGTTTTTTAACATTCGCTACAAAACAGTGGAGTAAAATTTTGAACACGCTGCACGTTCAAGTCAATGTTTCTCCCCCTATCTCTTCACATCTTTTTTTTTTTTAAAGGCACAGTGCTAGGTGCTTTCATGGTGTTATAATTTAATATGCATTTATCTAACACGTATTTATTTAGTGTCTACTATGTGTCAGACACTGTTCCAGGCTTGAAACACAGCAGTGAACAAATTAGAAATCCCTGCCTCATAAGCTTCATTCAGGAGAAGACAGGCAGGTTACAAACAGAATAAATTCGTAAAATATGTATGTTAAGTGGTAATAAGTGCTATCCATAGCACTTAAAATAAAGTAGGAAAGGAGAAAAGAAATTGAGGCAGGGAAGGAAGAGAGTTCACAACTTTGAATAGGATCCATAGGATCTCTGAGAAGAAGATAATTTGAGTAGAGACACTAAGATTTAAGGATCCAAGCCATGCCAACATCTGGGGAAGAGCACTCTAGGCAGGAGAAAGAGTATATGCCAAAGCCCTGGGGCAGGCATGAGCCCAGCCTGTGTAAGCAATAACAAGAAGGCCAGCACGGCTAGAGGGGAGCTTACTAGGGAAAGAGATCAGAGAGGAGGATGGGGCAGCAGATCCTGTGGGGTCTTTCTTGTGGGCCACCGTCAGGATTTTAGCTTTTACTCGGAATGTTACGGGCAGCCTTTGGAGGATTTTGAGTAGATGAGTGACATTATGTGACTTACATTTCAACAGGTCTCTTTAGCTGTCGATTATCCCAACACTCAAAGAGAAGCCTGCTACTACCCTCTTTTTACACAAGAAGGAATCAAGACTCACAGAGGTTAATAAGTGATGTGCTCCTGGTCACCACCTATTAAGGAGTAAATCCATGATTCAACCCGGACTGTTTACTAACGGTTTATAAAATAAAGGAGACTAACAAACTTTATTATTAAGGAAAAAAGTGGGATTGGGGGTTATCTGTGCCAAGGGATAGCATAGCTCCCCAGCCTGTGGGCTTCTGAAGACTTGTTCTCCATTCCCTTCTCTGTTTGGCAACAAATGCTAAGATGCTCAGCATCAGGGCAAAGCTACGCTATTAATCTCGCCTTTTCTCACTGAGGCTTCTTGTGATTCCAAAAGATGACATTTCTAAAATCGTGAGGGCAATAAACTTAAAGCCATAGAGCATGTCTCTTAAGAAGACAGTTTCATGAGCTGTAAAAAGTAATCATGGTTTGTCAAGTCAGCAAATCTCTCCCCTTAGACCTTTCAACCATCACCAATGCCTGTTTTGGAGAGAGCTTGCTTTTGTTCTTTTCCTTCTCAAAGCTTTTGGTGGGGAGAACTATTTCTTTACCAGAGCGCCCTGCATGTCAGCCCTGACCACTTGGGGTGGATGGAGGATTTCACTCAACAGTTTCTTCTTGGCCTCTCAACTGGGGAGAGGGAGGCTGCTAACCAAAGAATTGTAATAGCAGTTAGAAGATGGTAAATTCCACAGAATAACTCAAGGAAAGTCCAGTTTTCCCAATAATCAAATGACAATCTTGGTAAAAAAAATTTTTTTTTCTGCAATCTTTTCTGCATTGCACTGGTCTATTTGAGAAGAATCAGCTTGCTAGCATAATTAATACAAAAATAAGCATGTTCCCCCCTTTTTTTTAAAAAAGAATGACATCCCCCTTTTTTAAAAAAAAAAGAATAGCATAATTAATACAAAAGTAAGCATGTTCCCCCCCCCCCCCCTTTTTTTTTTTTTTTGCGGTACGCGGGCCTCTCACTGTTGTGGCCTCTCCCGTTGCGGAGCACAGGCTCCGGACGCGCAGGCTCAGCGGCCATGACTCACGGGCCCAGCCGCTCCGCGGCATGTGGGATCTATCCCGGACCGGGGCACGAACCCGTGTCCCCTGCATCGGCAGGCGGACTCTCAACCACTGTGCCACCAGGGAAGCCCGTTCCCCCTTTTTAAAAATAAAGAATGACATAATGACATATAAGCAATGCCATATTTAACAGTGACTGGAAATGTAAGCATACTTTTTGTACTCAGATTATATAAATCTGAATGTGATTTGTATCTATTATTGAGTCTTCGATGCTGAGTGTTTTGGCTGGAGCAAGAATTCTTTATAAGCAGGGCAAGGGCCCACGTTCTGTCATTTAGGTATATAATAAGAGAGTGTGGATCCCAGCTCCCTGCTTTGCCAAAATACCCATTTGGATGAGGGGCATGACCAGGTGGCTCCTGCCAGTGTAGCCTGCTCTGTGGTCAGAGCCAAGATGATGAATTGTGCTCACACAAGATCTCATCTGAGACTCATAATGAGCCCAAGGAGTGGCCGTCATATCTTCTTTCTTACAAGCAGGGCAAAAGGCTCAGAGAAGTAAGCAACTCATCTGAGGATGCTCAGCAAAGAAAAGGTAGATTTGGGATTCCAACCCGGTCCTTCTGAGTCTAAAGCCCAAGGACTCTGGGTATCCTGCACTGTCGGTGTGGCGTTGCTACAGCTCTGATTTAAAAAGGAAACTCCTGGGACTTCCCTGGCGGTCCAGTGGTTAAGATTCCGTGTTTCCATGCCATGGGGCGCGGGTTTGATCCCTGGTTGGGCAAGTTCTGCATGCCGTGCAGCACGGCCAAAAAAACCCAAAAACCAAAAAACACCTTTAAAAAGCAAACTCCCCATCATCCCCTATGACCCTTCTCAGGATCTTTTGGTTGCTGAAGATGACCAAGCACCAGCTGTGCGTTCGGGAGCCTGCCCAACAATTTCACATGCCTGGAATGGTGTCCAGGTCTAAACCCCACCACGAAGAGACTAGTGAATTGAAAGTATCAATTGGACTCTATTTAAGGACTGTAAGAGGTTTTTGTCTTAATGACTTAGCTAATCATTCAGCTATAAAGGTTTTCTACCAAGCTGTTCCTTTTCAACAGAGCTTTAATCATTTTCTTGAAGATTTCTATGAGAGAAAAAGGGTTCAGTGACCAAAAGAGTTTATTTCATACTCCCTACTATATTCTAATCTCAAAAATTCACAATGTACTTGGCAATGAAAAAACTCTGGAAATCGCACAGCAATAAACAAACAAAATTCTAATTTTGTTTCGCACACAATTTCCTCATCTTACCTGAGGATAGTCTTTGCCTGTGTGATCTCTGTTAACATCTCAGAAAATCTAGTTCCATGGAATATGCTTTAGAAACTCTACCAGAGGTTCCCCTCTAGAACAAAAGTGCCTTTAGAAGAGAGCTCTGTGCTTCTCTTATTTATTGCTGAGTGCTAAGTTTCTAGAATAGTGCCTACCATATAGAAAGTGGTCAATAAATATCGTTTGAATAAATGTATAGATCCTTCTCCTTAATTTTAGCTTTGGTCTTCTAATGTTCTAGATAAACTCATCACATGAAAAATTCCATAATTAATCATTTAATGTCAGTTGAACAAAGACCACACTGATGGAAACATTTATGCCAAACGCTCTAAATGAAATGTCTAAAAAACTTTTTTTTCTATATTGCTTATAATATTAAAAAGTAAAGGCCATAGTGTACTAGCTAAAGATCAAATTAAAATACTAAACTAAGTATTTTTCACATGGTAAGTCTGCAAGACACCCAAATTCTTGGAAGAAAAGTAAAAACCTTGATCATTCTGATACCCTGCACACAGATACCAAGTATCTCTATATCGAAAACAGCTGCTTGAGTGGCCATTTTTCACACATCTTCCAAATGTTGGGTGCAGGGAGGACTCCATTGCTGCAAACCTTTCAGGGAAAGGAAAACAGTAATGTTTCCCCGTCCTTGATTGGGTGTTGTGAGAATTCAGACTGTTTCCAAAGAAAATAGCATAGACTACACAATACCAAAATCTGGTTGATTTGACCTCATAAGCAAGGAATATTTTTAAAAGCCAGTAATATGTTAGAATTTTAGAGCAAAGCACGTCTTAGACATCATTCAGCTCAGTGCCGTCATTTGATGGATGAGTAAAGAGACTCAAAGTAATAGAGTGACATTTCCCGACATATGTAGCTTGAACTGATGGTGCTGGGAGTTACTAAATCCAAGTTCTGTAGGTTCCAAGACATTTTCTCCACAACACTGCTCTCTTTCTTACTGTGGCCTTTCTGAGAGTTGTCATGCAGAATTGGCCCCCAGGTATCAAGAAAGAGCTTGGGATGAGATGCTCAGAAATGGGAGGATCCTCAAGACTATGTAATGTCACCCTCCTATTTCCCAGTTGAGAAATACGCAGAGATCAAGTGTGGACAGCTGGAATAATTACCCAGTGAATTCAGGATTCTTTAGAGCAGCACTTGCTAAAAGGCAGAATTTCTGCAATTTCTGCAATGACGGAAATGTCTAAAACGGTAGTTTGAAATATAGCTAATGCAACTCAAGAACTGAGTTTTCAACTGAGATTTTAATATAAATAGGTACAGGTGGCTAGTGGGTACCATACTGGACAGCAAGGCTTTAGAGGGCTAGTCTAGATAAAATAAATTCACTGGGCTTGTTGTACCATCCTCTACTAGGATTTGTTTATGTCTAAACACAAAAGGTACCACTTGTTACAACACTGTGTTATATACATTTTATAAGTACCAGAAGTCAATGTGAGAAAATGAGAAGAAAAAGCATCTCCATTTTGATTACACAAGTAGTACTAGATTCAATATGAAAGTCATCATAAACAGTCATTTTGCTTTGAATAAATCTATCTTTTCTATAGTCCTGGTAAGGAGGTAAAAACATGAAAACGTATACCAGCTATCTATAACCCTCCCATGTCTTTTTAGTTTTGAACTTTTCAGATGATTTCTAAAATAAATAAAAATTATTTATTTCTAAGTATAACCTCTAAATAATTTGTTAAGGCCAATCTCTTAGCTGCTTTCTTGCAGAGATATGCACTAATCACATCGTTAAGAAAATAGGCCAGGGAGTTTTGCTTTCTTCTGCCATGTATTGTCTCAGAAGCTAACTGAAACATCTCAGCTTGCCTACCAGCTAGCTGTGTCCTGTATCCAATTAGTTTCAGTCCATTATTAGAAAAATAGGAGCATTGTTGAACCGAGAGCTGCATGCAATATTTAGATTTACAAATTAATACAGTATAAAGGCTTCCTCAGAAACTTTCATGCTTTGGGTCTGAAAGACTGGCTCCTTCAAATGATACCACTGATTGCCGACATCAGACAGTCGGCCACAAAGAAGTCAGGCGGTGGACACTCAGAGAACTAATTCAAAGAGTGGGTGGTGCTAGCTCCATGGCCTATTACTATGTAATGGGCTCAAAAGGCTCACGTTCTTGTCTCCTTACATGCTTTACCAGACAATTAGGCTTTCTTGTCCTGCTAAAGTCTGGCCTTGAAGACTTGTTTTTCGATGTCCGTCTTCCAAGAGAAAACAAAAAGTTTTAACTAGATGAAACTGGCCTACGGGAGTACTTCCCCAGCTTTCAGGTGGCTGAATCTCCTCTTTTTAAAATAGCCTTGGTGTCTGCAGAAGCCAAGACTGGTCTACCGATAGGATCCTCCACTTGCCTCACTCGTAGCAGGAGAAAGCCAGTACAGATCAAAACTGGAAGTTTAAGATTTGTCCTATTGTCCAATTTTGTCTAAGACTCTTTGCTTGATAATGGGGAGGGTCACAAGCTTGGAATCAGAATGGAAGCTGCAGACTGTACCTCTAGAGAATTTGTGGTGAAAACTGCGTGGGTAAGTACTTAGACCACAGAGAAGATGAGGAGACCAGATGAGTCCCATGGGTCCATGAGCATGGAAAACTGTTTATGGACCATTTTTTGGACATACATGAAAGACGCCAAAGCAAATTGTAACAAAGCTTCTAAAAGTTGAGGCACTTTTTGATGTGACTCATTAATTCAAGGAAAAGGGAAAATCATATACAGAAATTACAAAAAAAACTTTGCCACATTATTTTTGATCCAAATCAAGATTCCTAATGTTAAAATAAATGTTTTGTGTTTGCATGTGTGTAGGCTGTATTTTGAGTCAGTAGATGAATATAGATGTCTGAAAACTGGCACGTCAAATCGTTCAGTCCAAACCTCCAGGTATTCCAGCAGGGAGTATTATTTTCCGCAATCAAGCAAAAGAGAAGATACATATTTGAATATTTTACTGACTTGTGAATACAGATCATTACTTCTAACAATCAGGCAGAAAATAGCATCTTGGTTCAATATAATGCCACATGGTATATAATAACAAGCTGCTTTGAAATGTAATTACTTTTATAGAAATATAATCCTTTCACATTTTGTTTTGTTGACAAATATACCAGGCAGCTGCCAGAGGAGTGTCAATGGAACACTTTTCTCAGAAGCATATGCTTCGCTTTAGCCAAGAAAAAAAGAAAAAAAAACTTGATCAATGTGTATGTGTGTATCATGAAACACTTAATCAGAAAGATATACAGTTCTTTCTTTTCCATAATCATGAGACCTGAGATTTTCTCGAGGGAAATGTTCCAACATGAGAAAGAAAATACATAGTTCAAAAAGCCCATGTTTTCAATTTGCTGCCACATGGTTTAAATTATCTATGTATTTATTAAGGGCACTAAATAGGCAGCTTAATTTAGGGAGAGGGGTCATTCAAGTTGAGAAAAATCATGTTTAATCCCTTAGCTCACTGCAGGTTGATTATGCTTTTTAAACGCATACAGCCTCAGCTAACAAAATTCCCCAGGATAAGAAGGTCCCCTGTCTGCTTCTAAATTCGTTGGCTGCCAATAACAATGGAAACTTGTTAAGATCCTGGCTCCAGGCCCAGCCTCTCTGGGTATCTTCCAAATTAGGGATTTGTCAGTTACTTTCTCTTTATGTTGCCAGTGTGCTTGCCTCCAATTTGGGGGTCGCCCTCTCTGCTTCTGGCATACCATGTGTTTGTTACATTACTATATGTGGAAACAAAAGGACCAGGGCATCAGAGTTCCTTTCCTTGTATGATAAGTCTGCCTTGGTTTTCTCTCTGGACAGGGGATTCAGTAGGTGTGAGGGGAACCAGGAGGAAGACATGGTTAGATGTCAGGAGTTGGAAATTTGAACACTTACTGGATATCTAAAGACCTTACAGAATTTTAATATTTTTAGGCATAATAATGCAATAGTTATGTTTTTCAGAAAGCATCCTTATGTTTTAAAAATACAACATGAAATATTTTAGATGAAATTATATAATGTCTGTAATTTGTTTCCAAATAATATGGAATGAAAAAGTAGATGGGGATACAGCTGAAACAAGACAGGCCATGAGTTGATAACTGTTGAAAGTGGTTGATGGGTACAACAAGTTCATTAGATTATTATGTTAATTTTGTGTACATAGTTGATATTCTCCATAGTACAAACTAAAACAAAACGCCAAAAAAGAAAAAACTGAAGAAAAAAAGTGCCTGATAAGAATACAAGATCCCCAAATAGCCCTTTTTGGACTATCAACAAATCTTAAAGAAACAAGGTGAGAATCCAAGAAGGCTTGAAAACCTGACTTTCAACCTTTGTTTAGCATTTATGAAACAGTATGTTGCTGCTCTGTGCTTTGCCCTGAGTGCTATATGACTCTAGTGTTTTGTATTGTATGGTTCTTTGTTCTATCAAACATTGCTGGGGAGGACCCATAGGCTGAGAAACTCCTCTCTAGAAGGCTTAAAGCGTGGCTGAGGTTTATCAGCCTCGCTCCTTGGGTCTCCAACCTCCGTATCCCATATTCACAGGGCTGAAACGCCCTGGGTCATTTCTCCATGGCCCCCAAACACAGCACAAATGGATTCTCTGCCTGGATCTGGCTCCAGATACACACAACCAGTCTTCAAGTTCCACCTATTTTTATTTTCAACCCACCCCGCGTGGCCAGACAATGGCAGGAAGCGTTTCTCCCAGTGACCCCCAGTTGCCTTCCTTCCTCCTCAGTTTGTTGCTGTGGCTTTGGTTGTCTTAGACCCTCTGTGTGCTAAAAGCAGCCCCTTTCAGGACTTCCTGAGACTCTGGGCTATGTCCTTCCCTGCTCTGAGCAGTTATTTTGACGACCAGAGCGTGGACCCCATTCTTAAACAGGCCCAGCACTGTCAGCTGAAGACCTGGGTGACAGCCCCAGGCATAGGCTTCTTAGTCGTGTGCCCAATTCCAAAGGCAGGAGGCACTCTGCCTTTCTTAGGGCAGCTCCTGCAAGCCTCATCTTGGAGAGTTAGCCCTCATCTTAGACAGTGGATACCGTGGGCTTCAGATTTTGACATTAAAATTTCCTGCAAAGTGACCTGGGCCTCAGCGGAATATCTTCTTCCTTGGTTTGGCCTGAGGTACCTCTATCCAACCACTTCAAACAAAGGTTCTTGAGAAAAAAGGAACAGAGAAGTATAAGAACAGACCATCATTAACACACTAAACAGTAGATCAAGCCTGAGCAGAGGAAATCACTCACATCCTGTACCAGAATCTCTAGCGCACAAGTACTTCTTTCACTTGACATCACATTTTACTTTTATTCTTGAGGGTACTAAGAGGTTGAATAAGAAAAAGACTGGTTTGAGGGCTTCCCTGGTGGCGCAGTGGTTGAGAGTCCGCCTGCCGATGCAGGGGACACGGGTTCGTGCCCCGGTCTGGGAAGATCCCACATGCCGCCGAGCGGCTGGGCCCGTGAGCCATAGCCGCTGAGCCTGCGCGTCCGGAGCCTGTGCTCCGCAATGGGAGAGGCCACAACAGTGAGAGGCCCGCGTACCGCCAAAAAAAAAAAAAAAAAAGACTGGTTTGAGAAAAATAAGATTGACCTGGCCCTAACCAGCCACTAACCAGCCCCCTTCCAGCAATCTGACTTTGGATGTACTTTATTTCATTCATTTATCCAACATCAAGCACCTACTATGAGCCAACAATAGTACTAGGCACTTCCGGGACAACATATACAGGTAAGAAATGGGCTTTGTTTTTAAGAAGTCCATGGGAAACCAGACCCACAAATAAAATATAAGCCACCCAGTATTGTGAGATTTATAGTATAGAGTGCTAGGGTGTAGGGTCCAGGGATCTCCAAGAAGGGAATGGTCTACTCTACCTGGCTCATGGAGAAGAGGATGATCAACAAGGGTTCACTGCACCTCAGTCTTCCTGTGTTATCGTAAGAAAGTCAGACTAGAGTATCTATAATTATTCTTCTTTCAGAAGTGTAAGTGTCTCTGAATTTATATAACTGGGGGAACAAGGCACAGAAGTGTTGGTGACTTGCCCATAGTCCTACGAAGAGTTTGTGGCAAGGCCAAGGCTAGGACAGGGGCTTTGTGATTGCTGGCTCAGAGTTCCTTCTATCAGGCACTAACTCAGTCTCAGTGCTAAGAGTCACCTTGCACTGTGAATTAATTCAAATATGTCTGCTTATTTCATTCAAAACAAGACTTGAAAAATCACCAGTGGTTTCCAGATTGAACCTAATTTTGAATGAAGGGAAAGAACTGTTCTTCAAACTCTCTCCATTTTCCTCGCAACACTGGGGCTCTTTGCAGAAGTCCCTTATGGTAAAAAACAAAACGAAACGTAGCGCTCATTCCAATAAACTTGCAGTCAACCCTAGCCCAGAAGCAAAATCCCATGCAGAGAATATAACCCCTTGTTCCTCACAAATCTAAAAGAGAAAGAGATTTGTGAGTAGAGCTTTCAGCTGTGCGAATAGACCATTGTTGGGCGTCTCGTTGAAAATTCTACTTTAGAATTTGTTTTTTTTCCACTGATACCCTAAATTTTTTCCTTGTGTACCTATCAGTAGCAAAAAGGAGAGTTCCGAAACAGAATGGAAATGTAGAGAATGAGAGGAAAAGAGTGAAGACGAGAGAGGGAGAGAAAGAGAGAGGAAAAATGCACTGTGGAGTTCAAATGAACCTGCAGCAATGACATCTGCACTTTGGCAACTCCAGTCTGTCCGTACTCTATAAAAATGCCACATTTAGGAGTGTAATGAACCTTGATTCTTTGTCAGATTAGTAAAGGTTTCACCATCTGACTCTAATGTTTCTAATGCTTACATCTCAAAGGCTCAAAGTTGAGCGAGACTGGGATCATAGAATAAAGGACCAAGTACACAATCCCTTCTGGATTGCTCACCTTCTGGATTCTAAGACCTCAGTTGGAAGCATGGCTGATTGCTAACTGTGTCTCCAAATCTCTTCTCCCAATTTTAGCTGAGCACACGGATGTCCAGGTAACTACTTCATTTCCTATCTTTTCTTGCAGCTACGTGAAACCAGTGACTGGTTCCCCACCAAAAGGATACAATCTGAGATGGCGTGTGACACTTTTGGATCTTGCATTTAAGATAATTGGTGGGTGCTCCCCCAGATTATTTCCTCCTTCTCATTGTCTGTAAAACAATGAGAATGGAGTGTCACTCTGAAACCAGAAATGGAAGCCATGTGTTAAGAATGTCAGAGTCTTCTTACTGGCCCTGAGCCATTCTTAATCTGAGCAGTAAAGTGAGAGAGAAATAAATTTCCATCTGATTTACACCACAGTGCCGTGGAGTGTCTTTGTTATAGCAGCTCCCCTCTATCCTAACGACCCCACAGTTTGAGGTCGGAGACCAGCCTATAGACCTATCCACGCTTTCTCAGGGACATAGTCTCACTTTGGCATTGAGAGTGGGCAAAGCAGAGCTGAGCCAACTTCAGAGAAGTTACCACATGAAGTATTCATTTCTAGATATCTGTCCTAAGGAAATGGTGAAATCATGAAAAAATCAACATGGTATGTATTCGTTATGAAACTAAGAATTGAACTCCATCACCTCGAACAACAAGAGTGGGGTGATTAAAATATGGGCTATCTATCTAACATTTTATCTCATTCTAGAAAGGATATAAAGTGTAACCAGTGGGGGGGAAACATGTTTCTGTAGAGTGTGTTCGCGTGTGTGTGCGTGTGTGTGAGGAGGGGGTGTAGGGAGAGACTGTGCATTTTTATCAAGCTCCCCATTACGCTGATATACATGCAGCTTTGAGGAACCACTGTTTCTTTTATCTTAATCACATGATGATTTTATTGAACATTTTAAAAGGCAACAATAAAATTTCCAGGGAAACCTTGCTAAAAATGTGTTTTGAAAGTAGTATAAATAAATGGAAACTGATTCTTTCACATCCGCAAGCTCACCAGTGCCCTCGAACATTTTTAAAACAAAGTTTTAAATATTAAGAGCTCTTTCTTTCTTTAGTTTTTCTCAACATTTCAGCAACCTGTGTCACAGAGAGGAGAATGATGCAGCAAATGAGTAGCAAGGATGAAACGGGTCTATCACAGTGAGTTCTAGCCTCGTGCTGTCTGAAAAAAACCAAGAGAACCACTATTTTAGACCCACGTGTCCATTCCAAAGGCAAGGAAAATGAGGCTTCTATAGAATCCACACTCATCTGGGCTCTCGGTCCAAGACTGAATATCAGAGGTATGCGATAAAGGCTCAGTGAATGAATAAATAGATGAATGCCAGTTCTCAGGACTTCTGAACCTTCCCTAATCATTAATGTTGACCATGCAGAACTACAAGTGTTGCTCAAATTACCTGAGCTCTAAACCAGTGGTTTTCGATTTTAGTACATCCAAGAATCACCTACAGAGCTTATTTTAAAAATGTGTGTCCCTGGGCCCACCTCCAGAGGGTCTTACTAAGTAGGCTTAGAGTGGGGACCAGGAATCTGCATTTTTATCAGCACTCTGGGCAATTCTCTTCTAGGAACATCTTTTGAGAAACACTGCATACATATCATGGGCACAAAATATTGTGGCATTGCTGGCTTGAAAGGAGCTCTACTATCAATCAAAATGGATCATTGACACTAATAGATCTAGTCACATGATTAATTAAAATTGTGTCCAATATTTAACCAAGAGTAAAGAGTCTGGGAAGCTGGCTCAGCTGATGTTGTGGCTGGTACTTTGAAGGTTTCAATGGATGTGTATGCTTCTATCTTACCATCTAGACTTGGTCATTGGGGCTGTCTTCAAATCAGGAGACATCAAAAAAAAAAAAGTAAGTCAGACCAGGTAGCTCTAGCCAGACATTTTAGTGAAAAGGGATAATTACAAAATAATTGTGTTTTAAAGGTAAATTTATTCCCATACCTGTCCCCCAAAGCAGGATGAAGATAGGAAAACATTGACGCAATGGTGGTGTGAGATTATGCTGGGTCAAACATGACTAATGCTGGATCAAAAGTCAAAAACAGGAAAGAAATAGGAATAAAAAAAAAAAACCTCCAAAATAAAAGAAATTAATAATAGGAATTAGTATTCTTAGTAAAAGGAACCAAATGTTTAGATTTAACATTGTCACTCCATTTTGGTTTTCCTTGTATCTCACCTTGAACACTTTTATAAACTTCTCAGACAGAAAAAGAGTCTTTTTGTCTGTTGCTGTCTGCTGGCATGAAAAATATAGCTTTTTTCATATAACAGGAAAATAAGCTACTGACTCTGTTTCCAGGTCTTGTCTGACATTAGTATCACAAACCACACACACAAGGGCCACTGGTGTCAGCACCCTACTGACAGCCTCTCATCTTGTCCCCGAGCATCCTTCACAGGGATTTGCCTGCAGGGGTGATAAGAAGCGTGACCACCATCTGAATGCTGTAGCAGGACCAAGGGCCCCACGAGGAGCACAGCCATGTCCAAACGTGTGTATCGTGTGCCTCAAGATTGCCAGAGATCCCTTTCAGAGTATTAGGAAACTCCTCAGCAGGGGTCAGAGCCACGAGGGACATTTCTAAGAGACATTCAGAGTTTTCCGTTTCTGCTGAATCTGTCTTGTATCGTATGCACTAGACAATCCTGCCTCACAGCTGCATTGAATCCTGAATCCTTCCAGTACTCTTGGAAAAGAATACTCCTCAACCAACATTGCTGAGATTGGCACCATGATTTATAAGCTGGAAGGAGAAAGCCAGTTTCTTTTCACTGTCTTCTCTTGGAGACAGTAGCCCGCTTGCCTATCACCTCACCCCCAGCGCCACTGTTCCCACATCCCACCCATGGGCCTGCTCATCACCATGTGGTAGGCAGTCCTCTACTTCTTTCTTATAAGACTAGTAAGCCTCACATCCTCCCCCCAACACACCACAAAAACCAAAGGAATGGAATGAAAGCGGGTGACACACAAGGCAGATGTGTGACGAACTCAGATTCTGGAGTCACACAGCCCTGGATTCCAGTCCCAGCTGGTCACTTACCACTGCCTGACCTTGAGCAGCTTATTTTAACTCCCTACACCTCCGTTTCCACCCCAACTTTGAGATTAAAGCAAGGCAACACGCTCAAGGCATTTAGTATGGTTCTAGCAAACTCTCAACACTGAGCTCTCAGTAAAAGGGAGGTAATAGTAATAAGCATGGGACTCGTAGTCAGGGTGGATGCTGATAAACTGCTTTATCGTGTCATTTCTCAGGCTTTCCACAAAGAAAAGAACACAGAAAACTCTCATTCCCTGGGGCCGTACATCAAACCAGTACTTGGTAAGCAAGATTCTAGATATTTACAGACCTGACAGGCCTACAGAACAGATCCCTGACTTTTTTGTAGCACTTTGTTCTCTTTTAAACTCTGCCATTTCAATGATGGCTCTCTGGAGAATGAACCATTATTTGGTTTTTAACATTGCCTACGTAGCCACGCGTTAAAGGGGGCAAAGACTGGCCAGCAGTCCTGGACTTTATTACAAGGCCCCATGAGGCTCTCTGTCCTCTGGCTGTCTGAGGAGTCACCAGTGACGTCAGCCAGATAGCTGCCACCGCTCACAACCCCAGGCTGCTGAAATGAAAAGCGTCCCCACTTTCTCCTCCTTGGCTGTAGCTGGAAAATTTGGAGTCTCTGGGGGTGGGGAGCGTCGGGGGAGAACACAGCCGAGAAAGCCAGTCAGCAGAGGGGGGCAGTGGTGCCAGCGATTCATGTCTCTGTGACTTGCCACAGACACTGTGGGCATTGTTTAAAATCACACAGAAATTGTTCTACACGGCCCTCAATCTTATTAGCTGCCCAGCCACTTTTCCACATTAATCATTCAAACTGACGTGAGTAAATAATACCACATGTGGTCGTGATGACAGTTGTCTCCATAATGTATTCGTCTCATGGTACTCATGGTTTTTGCTAAAAAACAGTGTCAGTAAATGACTTTAGAAGACTCTGCTGTCAGAATAACCGGCTGTCTTTATGAGCAGAAGTGTGACACCTTGGAGGCTTACGTTGGGAGAAGCCGAAGGCAGGTGAGAGTGGTGTGTTGTGCCCTCAGCCTAATGACGTCTTATGACTCTGACAAGACACAGAAAAAATTAATAGCACTCAGAGTCCCCAACCTGTGCATTTCACACGCATGCGTGCTGCCCCACTCCCAGCTGTGCCTGTTACGAGCATTTCTGCACAATGCTCAAGCAATCTTTGTTGAAACCAGACGTAATCCTTGGGACAAACACGTCCTTCCTTCTCATCTTCCTTCCTTCCCTCCTCAAATACTGAGCACAGGGTTTGTGCCTAGTTTTGTGCTAGATGCAGGAGATCCCAAGAGGGAAGGCACAGTCCTGGTCCTTGAGGAAGAGAGGTTGGTAGGGTCTGGCAAGAGGATACACAAACAAACCAGGACCACACAGTGAAACGTGTACATCAGGTTCAAATCCCAGATGAACATTATGTACAAATAGTTGAAGAAATTTAGCCATCTTTGTGGGGGTCATGACACCTTTTGAAATGAGTAGTCTCAAAAGATGTAGGTTGAAGAAGTGGGGGAGAAGTGTGGCTGGGATGGAAGAGCGCTGGCCATCAAAGACACAGTGAAGGTACAATGCCAGTGGCCAGTGGGTCTGGGACTCGGAGCAGAAGACAGAGGCAGCTTTTTAGGGCTGGGCAAACACGTGGATCAGATTACGAACATCCCACAGAAATTTACATGCTTGATAGATTAAGGTCAAAACCATCCTTCCCAGTTGATCCTTGGGGGTTTGGTTGAGGCAAAGCTTAGGAAAATGTTCCCAAATCTTGACTAACCATCAGAATCACCTGAAAACATTTTTATAACCCTACCTCGGACCTGCTGAATCAGTATCACATCAGAGGCCTCGGGAATCTGTTTTTGAAGAGCTAGAAACTTATCTGGAAGCTGTCCTGCAGAGTAACCACGCTGACTGTACTGAGACTGCCAGCTAACCTGTAAGAGTTGACTGAGGAGTGAGCTGAAGCCCAGCCAAGCTTCAGCCTAGTCATGCCCACTGTCAGGAGAGAAAAGCTTCTGAGGCATTAACCCTCCAGTGAGAATTGTTAGTGTTTGTTCCCTCAAGAGTAATTTGAGAAAGAGAGAGACCTGCCGTCTGCAGTGGTGGACATTCAGGAGTCATACAGGCTAAGGGGACAGCATAGGTTTAAGACGCTCAAAGTTGGAAGAGGCCATCTAGGCTATGCCTCCACCCAAAGAGAAGTCCACTCAACAACATGCCTGCTCAGTGACCATTCAGTCTTTGCTTGAATACATCCAGAGACAGGAAGCTCACTACCTCCAGAGGAAGCTTGTTCCATTGTGTTACAGCTCTTGCTGAGTCAAAGGAAAACAGGAAGAACTTGTGTAACTTTTTGCAACTTCTCCCTTGCTCTTCCTGCTGATATTTTGAAGAACATACCTGATTTTTCCTTCAACTATTTGAAATCTCCTATCAGATGCCCCAAATCTTTTCTCACAAGTCAAACTTCCAGACCTTTCCACTACCCATTTTGTAACAGGTTTTGAGACCTTTCTAGATGTCATGGTGCTTTTAAATCACAGTATGTAGGTCCTCCCCCTCCCCCCTCCCACTGAACCAATACACACAGAGGGCTTCTCTTGCCCATACCCAGCCCATGGTTACAAAGACAAGGAAGTCTCTCAGGCAGCCTGGGCAATGCCTCTGAGGTGGTGGAGAAACTGAGGTTCCATCTTCTGTCCTCAGCCTTGTCAGGACTCTTTGGGGAAAGAGCCTGAGCTCTTGGCGCTTCCTGTCGTCATAATTATAGCAGACACGTGGTATAAACCTCTCTTTCTCCCCAGAAGGGCAGTGAGCCCTTCTTACCAGAGTGCTGAAGGGGTCAGACTCTGTTTCTCAGTCCAGGATTCTAGCCATTTGGAAAAGAAAAAGGAGCTGAATAAATAAGTCTAGTGACTGCTTTCCCACCCGAGGCTCTGCAGTGAGCATTGGCATTTGGAGTCCTCCAGCAGCACTGCTCTCAGTCTGCGTGCAGCCCATTCCATGGTGACCCTCAGCCTTACAAGCAGGGCACAGCTGCAGGACAGGGCTTGGCCTCAGAGCTGGGACAGGGACAGGGTGGTGACTGGCAGTGAGGTGGAAGTTAACAGAGACACCATAAGTAAGCTGCAGCCCAGGTTCCTAACACTGGCTTTCTGAGAAAAAGGAGATAGACCCATCTCTCTCTTGTCACTTTCCTCACTCCCCTGCCCCCAAGTGGCATCGGACCTATTTTTGAACACAGGACATGAGGAGGCTCAGACCTCACAGCGTGCTTTCTGCATAGCTCATCGCACAGGGAATCTGTATCGCTCCAGGGGCAGGGACCCCAGTCGGCTATTCACACAGATCACCCTGATCCTCTGTGCCAAATCTTCTGCCTCGGGTTTAGAACAGAGGGGCCTCACTGTTAAAGCGGGGGTGGGTATCAGAATCATCCGGGGAGGTGTTTGAAAATATTCACGGCTTGGGGAAAATGAAGAGGGTTTGCACTGCAGATTTCGCACGTCCCCTCTTGCTGTGGAGGAGTGTGGACAGGCACACACAGTATAAGTTGACAGACCTCCCCAGCTGACTCTTACTTGATGAGAACTGCTGGCTTAGATAGGACAGCAAGTCAAGCCTAAAGTCACCTGTCTCTCACTTACATGAAAGCATACAATGAAAGTGTCACCATCACCAGGGCTAGAAAATCCCTGGAAGCAAACACTTGAAGGCGACCGGGACTTTCCCCCTTGACTGCATGCATCTTTCTCTTTCTCTGCGTTTCCATTAGCCTTTCTGGTCAGCTTCATACCCAAGCTGGGAACGTGGCTGCTGAAGTGTTTCAAGTGTTCAACTCCAGAGCTCCTGTTCCAGATTAGGACTGAAGTTGTTTCTCCAGCAGCAGTCTGACCTAAGGCTCTCCCCATGTCCTTCTGCTTGCCTTGAGGTCTCATAAGCCCCTTCCCATCCCACCCAAGCAGAGAAGTAAGAGCTGGTGCTGAAGAGTAACAGAGACTTAAGCTCTATGGCAGATGCTGTGAGCTGGCTGCCCCACATCCATTCCCCTCTCTTCCTCACTAACAAAACCCCAGATTTTGTTTGATGTTGAAGCTAGGGATGGCCATGGAACAAAGTTCTGGTTAATGTTATACAAGCTGAGGATTTCTGGGAAAGTTGTTGTTTTCCTCATGCTTCCATTTCTTATTTCTACTTCATTTTCTTTCTGCTTTGGAAAGATAATGTGTAATCTGGTGGTGCAGTAACCATTTTGCAACTGTGAAGCAAAAAGCTTGCAGATAAAGACCTATGGGTTAAGAGTGGTGAAATGGAAAAATGGAGTGAAACTGGGCCCCTGATGGCATTGTTATAGAGCCCTAGCCTGCCCAATCAGAACTTCAATTGTGTAAGATTTCTATTCTCTGTTTAAACTACTGTGGTCAGCGTTTTTTGAGTTCACTCAATTCATCTATTTAAAAATTATTTATTGAGTACTTACTTTGTGCTAGGCACTGCTCTGGACAAAATGTAACCTCCCTGACTTAATGAAACTTACATCCTAGTTGGGGAGGAAAATAAAACAGTAAGTCTGTTGTGTAATACACGAGATAATCATAGGTGCTAATAGAAAAATAAAGCACAAAAAGAGTTTTAGAAAGTTTAGGGGGAGGGGAATGGAGAGGAAGTTACCTTTTCAGATAGGGTGACCAGGAAAGTTTTCATTGAAAAAGTGACATTTGAATACAGACCAAAAGGAGATGAGATAGCCAGCCTTGCAGGTGTCCAGGGGAAGAGCTGTCCAGGAAAGAGAACAGCAAGTGCAAAGGTCCTGGAGCAAAAGAATGCCTGGTATGTTTAAGCAACAATGATGAGGCCAGGAAAGAGTGAAAGAAGAATATTGAGATGAAGCAGAGACAAAACGAGCAGCCACGATAAGAGGATCTTCTAGATCATCACAAGGACTTCGGCTTCCATCTGGGTAAAGTGGGGAGCCACTGGAGAGTTTCAGCAGAGGAGTGACATGATCTGACTTTCACTTTAACAGACTTCCTCTGGTGCCACCTTGAGATGGGGGCAGAAACAAGAAGGCTTCTGAAATCATCTATGGAGAAACGATGGCAGCTTGGACTGGAGTGGCAGTGTGAAATGGTAAAGAGCAGTGGGATTCTCGGGACAGAACGGCAAAGCCCACAGGGTTTGCTGATGGAGTGAATGTGGAAAGTGTGAGAGGGGAGTCAAGGGGGACTCAGAGGTTTGGACCTGAGCAAATGCGAGAAGGAGTTACCATGACCTGAGTGTGAGAGGACTGACTGCAAGAGAAGGGGCCGTGGAGGGTGGAGGAGCAGGCACTCGGCACAGTCCAGCTGGTTCAGGCTCCATTATGGACAGACATGAAGTGGAGGATGTGCCCTGAACTCCCTGAGCCCCCGTTTCTTCTCTGCTTCCTTCCCAGTGAAATCTCCTCTTCCACGTTCACATCTCTGGTGCCAGTTGGTGATGCTGGGGCTTCTGAAAGTGCTGGAATCAAGATTCTGTTCTGTCCTTTCTGTGATACTTCATAAGGCAAGAAAATGGGCCAAGCGAACATTTTAGCAATGTTTTCAATTAAAAGAATGGAAAAGCTTCTGTTTGCTTAAGATTTCACAGTGAGGTCATGTTTCATAAAGTCTAATAACTCAATGCAAGGAGTCTGCTTTTTCCTGGGGGAGAACAGACCCCTGAGGAGTGGTCAGCCACCAGCTGGGCGTGGATGACAACTCCTCTCACTTGAATAGCCCTTACAGTTACTGAGCATCCTCACTGTGCTTTCATCTAACATTATTTGATTTTCAACTAAATCTCACAAATTCTAATTTATGGTTAAGGAAACTGAGGCTCAGAGAACTCAGGCCACTCAAAGAAGGCCATCCAGTCAGAAATCAGCAGAGGCAGAATTTTAATTCGAACATTCAGCTCTGAATTTGATTCCTCATTTTCTATCATACACACTACCCTTTATCCCCAGGTGTCCTGAGTTCGGCTGAATTTGTGAAATAGCAGTAAGACTCTTAAGCAGGAACTTTATACAATTCCTTGTGCGGGGGCCGGTGGGGGGATACCTTTGCTTATGTCAGCTGTACTCCAAAGCCTCAGTTTTTCTGTGACTCCAGTGAACAACTGCGATTCACTTGTTGCAAAGGAATGTGGATTGATTCCAGTGAATAAAAGATAGATTAAAAATGTGACCTAAACGATCTCCTTCATAATGGGGCCGCTGTGCTGTATCTTACAAAGACTAGCCAAACTTGTGATGAAAAATCGTGACTGGTCATTACAGAGTATTGAGTAGAGTTCCCTGTGCTAGAGAGTAGGTTCTTATTAGTTATCTATTTTATATATAGTAGCGTGTATATGTCAATCCCAATCTCCCAATTTATCCCCCCCCTTTCACCTATATGGGAAAAGAATCTAAAAAAGAGTGGATATATGTATGTGTATAACTGATACACTTTGCTGTACACCTGAAACTAACACAACATTGTAAATCAACTATACTCCAATAAAAATTAATTTAAAAAATCATTATGGGGAGCCCCCCTCCCCAAAGCCCTCCTCCCATCTCCTAAACCCCTTTTTCATTTCCATGGGACCAAAGCAGAAAATATTCTCCCCTCTCTCCTTCTTTCAAGCATTCCCTTCTGTTCTCCACATAGCAGTGGGATGTGGGAGAATGTCCTCTTATGAAAAATGGGGGTTCAAGGGAAAATAGCAAAGTTGGCCATGTGTGACGAGGAAAGGAAAGGAGGCTCTCGCCTTTGTCCCCTCCTGATCCTGTAAGATGCCTTCACCACAAATTGCCTGGTTCATTCTTTCTCTTTTTATCATTTCCAGAGATCTTGAAGTCCCACCTTTGGGGCAAACTCCAGGTAGCCTCAGGAAGCATTCTGAGTGTAGGTGACAAGGGGAGAGGTAGGGTGTGAGCCTTCTGCCAGTGGTATAACTGTGCCCAGGCCCTGCCAGGCAGTTTTTGTAAAGGCACTTTTACTCAAAACGTATTATGAGTGTTTCAAAAACAACGAGGGTTAGAAATAACAAAAGGCAGATGTTGGCTTGTTTTGTGAGAAATGGAATTAGCAAATGAGATGTTCATGGGCCCTGCAAGTGTAATTTAAGACAGAAATATCAAATGTTGGCTTCCAGCCTTCTTGGTGCCTGAGACACTCCCTGGAATTGGATCAGGAGCCATGCGATGCAAAATACCACACCAACCAATTCATTTCAGGGCACAGGAGAGAGAAAATTAATATTTCTCCAAATTTATTCCAAGATAGTCACATCTGCATGACTCCTGGGACACAGGGATCATTCTGAAGATGGAATCAACTTAACTCATTTTCATGTTGTCTTATGAACAAATTATACCTGTGGGGAAAGTTCCAGGCTTCCCTTTTACCCTCTAACAGTCTCCTTCCAGGCAGGGTAATATAGTGGAAAATAACACTGGACATGGGGTCAGAGTCCTGCCCTGCTCCCTCCTTGCCAGCTTTTGATCCTGGAGAACCATCTCGGCAATATCTGTGGGCCTCTTGTGTATTTGTAGAATGAAGAAACTGGGAAAATGATCACTAAAAACTTATTTCCATCAACTCCACGCTTGTCACTTCTTCACAGGCCACTTTATCTGCTTTTATTTATTTTGCTAAGGTTTGCTTTCTCCACGATGAGAAAGATAGGCAAAAGAAAATGGGAGAAAACCCTGTGACTCTTCAGTTTTGAATTGAGCGTCTCACATCAAGCACTTGGATTTTTCAGGACACTTTTGTAAAAAACAACTTAGAAAACCTCCTGCAGGATTCAACATGGTGTTTTCTACTCAGTGGGATAATGAAAAAAATATATTTTATTGACCTGACAACTTATACATTTATAGATACATATAGTTTAGTAGGACTACCATTGGAAAATTATATGAATTGGTACCAGATTACATCTTTTCCTGGGTATCTGGGACTTGGAGCTAATCTCAACAAAGGAATATCTTAATTTCCCTCAATATTCTGGAATCTGTTGCATTACATTCAGTTCCTGCAAGCAGCTGACATTTCCAGGCTCTGCCTCCATTGGTCACTGACTGGTTAGTCCTAGGAAAGGGCTACTTTTCTCCATTAAAATTGGAAACAAACTGCAGTTGGCAAGAACACCGGGCAGGTGGGCACTAGTTCCCTTTACTTCATCTTCACCCCAAGGGAAAATGGGAAAATTCATGAGACAAGTTATGTTATTTATTTGCTTAAGAACTTCCCTTCTGCCATTCCCTCCATATGGTTTATGTTTTCCTTCTGAATTGGTGCTTTCACAGTACAAAACTGCCTTTGTTGAGAGGCAGTAACAGGTGTGTTGTGAGAAAGGGAGCATGTGAGAGAATGGGAGAAAATGTGCATCTGTGTGTGAGAACACAGACGGCAGAGTGTGAGTTTTGTGTGTGCAGGTGTCCATGTAGTCTAAGGCACGAAGACCCAGTGTGCTCAGGGAATTCCTCAGGAGAATATAGTCACATAACATTTAAGAGCTCTTGGCTGAGAAATCTATGCACCATCTGTGAACACATCCCTTCCAGAGAGATGCTGCAAAACCACCTTTGATTCCTAAGACAGACGAAGCAAATGCATTTCAGCAAAAGAGCTCTGATGAAACTAGCTCAGCAATATTCACTTTGTCTTGCTTTTCTCCCTAAACAGTGTCTTAGACAAAGCGTGGGCTTCAGGCCAGACAGACTGGACTTGCATTTCAGCCAGGTATTCCTCAGTGTGGGGGTGTTGGGTGATTTACTAAATTTCCCCAAGTCCCAATTTTTTTACCCATAAAAACTGGTAACAATGCCCAAACTCACAGTGTAACTGGGGGAATTTAGTGCATAGGCACAGTGGTCACTCAATAAATGTTAGTTCCTTTCCCATAAATGCAATTCTTAGACCAGATTGAGCAGAGATGGGAAAAATTCTTCCCATGTGTTCAGGTAGGCAATTGACAAGGTCCAAATTGCCTTCTAATTTGCCAACAAAGGTTTTGACCTCTTGTCCTTTGGCATGGTAGAGATGCTTGAGATGTTGCAGTTGCATGTTTTTGCTTTAAGCTCATCTTCTCTACAGAACACTGGAATGACTTGTGCACTGCTTTTAAGACACAAAAGCACTCCTTCCGCTCTGCTTTTAGCAGATCCTGACCCCCAAGCTGTTTGCATGGGGATGGTATTGGAGCTGTGGCCAGCCTGGGAAGTCTATCTGGACTGATTCCCATTGTGTCCAGTGGCACATGGGATGGACTGCTGCCTAGGATATGCTCCATGGCAGTGAGACCACACACGACAGACACATCTTTTGGGGAAATGTAAAACCAGGACCCTTTGTTTCATCAGCCCGACAGAGCAAGCTGCTCAATTAGACTCTGGTTGAGAAGGAAGACTTGCTCCCTGCTTTTCAGTAGCCATCACAGTATTGTGGAAAGAGAATGGACTTAGGAGTCAGAAGAAAGTTCAAATCCCACAGCTGCCGCTATGATACAAAAGCAAAACAAAATAAAACAAAACACTGATTTAAGCCCCCAGTTTCTGTTTCCAGTTTCCTGCATGGTAATACCCAAAAAACATCAAGTCGCTATTCCTGAATCCATCAGGAAATCACCTTATGCCATGCCTGGTACAAAGTAAATCATCAATGAATATCAGTGCCCTTCACAAAGCTTCCAAACCCACATGACAGAGAATTATTCTATGCACATATTTGAACAATTTGTTACTTGGCCTGTTGGCAGTGCTTAGCCAACTCCAAAGGAGAAACCACTCTGTGCTGACAATTAGGGGAAGAAAGACATTGAGGTAGAAGCAAGTTTTCTCTTTGCTCCAAGAATAATTTAAAACTTTAATAATAATTTCAGCCACCATTTCCTACTTTTGAAGGCAGATCAGCATGCTGTACAGGCTTCTAAGATGTATCTTCGTGGGCTGGCATTGTGGATACTGCAAACCAACCCCCTCTGCACACAGTCTACCCCATCCAGGCATGCCTTCCCGTAGCTCAGAGCTTGCAAGGCTCACTACTGCACTTCCCAGACCCCTAACAGTGTTTCATATGTGAAGTAGACTGCAGTAACCAGATGCAGCACATCTTAGATTTGAAATCAAGTTATGTGGTCACTTAGTTTGGAACCCCTGAAAACAGATTCCTAGACAAAAGTTTGCATACAGAAGATTTATCAGGGACTGTCTTCAGGAACAACACCCAGAAGGAAAAGAGAGAAGCAGGAATGGACCGAGTTTAGAGAAATTGAACTGTAATGTAGTTGTAAAGGGGACTTCAACCAATCCCATGGGTGTTCTGCACTGGGAAGGCCAGTCAGAGGAGTCCCTAATCAGGACGGAAGGGACTAGTATATTGTATCCTGCATCTCTTAGGCAATGGACATAGGCTGCCCCCAGGGACAAGGCACACCTTGGGCAAGGCAGCTCCTAATAGTCAAGAGCGATTTTCAAAGATGGACAGAGCGATCAGCAATCAACTCTCTTGGCAGCTGGGAGGATGTGTGCCTGGGTCCTGAAGGGGGAATGTGGACGGCCCAGAACAGATCCCTGAAGTCCACGACCGAGCACCCACTGTGCGCTCAGACTAACTTGCTTATACTATATTTACCCCACCTGCAAACAGTTTCTCTGGGATTTTGGTTGGCATCATTTCTGGAGAAAATTTATAAAGGAGGTTGGTCAAATGAATACAGTCTCCACTGATGCGGCTGGTTTTAAGGCCACAACTGATACTCATGGTCTCCCTTCTCTACTGCTCCTTCTATATTCACTCCTATATATTCACTCCTAGCTATCACCTCCGCTGCTCTAGATGCTTCACTGTTGCGGTGACCAAATCCTCCTCCCTGAAACAAGGTCTGAATCCCTGGTCAGCATGCTCTTTCCAGGCTTGACTACTGCACTTGTCCATTGATCATCAAAACTGTACAGGGTCAAACAAAAAGATGTCAATTCCAGTCAATCTTCAGAATGCCAGAACTGTAGTTCATCGCATCTTTTGTGCAACGACTCCCTACCTCCTTCTGGTGATCAGCGCTAATTGTTCCTAACTGCAGTGATGACTCCTTTCCTTGACTGCTGGTCTTTTGGCATGATGAGCCATAGTGCCTAAAGGTTCAGGGATAGAAAGCACAGATTCCCTCAAGTAGATCACTGGGAGTGTGATAATTTGGGGTACTCATATTTCTACCCCTTAGTTCCTAGGCACATGCATTCTACCTACTGGGGGCACAGCACCATATAATGTTGGTTGGTTTTGAGTGTATTGTGTCCTAGAGGACAGCATCCCATCTGTGAATGAAGTTTAGCCTTTTTCCACTTCTGTCAGCTGGCTATAGGAGACTCACCATGTGGCTATGTGTGTGCACTGAGCGACACCAGTGCAAGAGTGGTGGATGACACAGGGATTGGGGGTCACTTGCTTGTGCAGCTAATTTGTGCCAGTCCCAGATGCACTACTTCCATCTTACAACAGATTGCTGTTGGGCCACAAACCATATGACTTGGTGGATCTGACAGATGGGCAGCTCTGTCCAGATGGCCACTTGATGCCCATGGTCAGGGCCTAATGGTTTTTCAAATGGAATATAATTTTATGCTGCAGATATAAATTGCTTTGCTAGGTGCCTGTGTTATGATTCCCCTATAAGGATAAATTTCCCCTATAAGGATAAATAAACTCCACAGGGCAACTGTTTCCACCACAGGTATCTCTATTCTAGTGCCCTGGTATTGCCAAAGTGGCCTGGCTATGGTACAGAGACTTGGTCCTGCTGCACAGCCCCTTACTGTTCTGCCCTTCCTGCTCCACCTCCAGCTGCCCCAGCAGGCAGGCTTACTTAAGTGGATTGGACAAATATTCCAAGGTGTGCAATTTGCTGTGCCCAAAACCTGAAGAGGTCTATCACACACGTGCTTCCTTCTTAGTGGTGGGAAGTACAAGATACAATAACATGCCCTTTACTTTGGAATCGATGCCCTGGCATGCCCAGACCCTAAAAACTGTACTGATATGGGGCCTCTGAACTTCAAAGGGTTACCTCCTATCCTCTGAAGCTCATAGACTTACCAAAGCTTCCAAAGTATTTGTGTTGGCATTTCCCTCTGTCACTGACCCCAAGATGTGATATCATTTTTCTATTTACAATCTTGGCAGGAAGAGGCAGGCAGTTTCAAAGCCTTCCATTTGCCATTCCCCACTATGGTAGTGCTAACCTCCCAGGCCAAGAAACCAGTGTGGAAGATTTGCCAACTACTACATATGTCCATTCAAAATATCCGCTCAGGTACCACCTGAGTGCTGGAATCGTAACACAGGCACCTAGCAAAGCAATTTAATGACCAGTAGGTGGGTCTGTGGACCCAGTGATCCACACCTGGGCCCGAACTCCATTTATTACCTCTCATATCCAACAGTGGGGCCATGTTGCTTCAGGTACCCAGCTATCAAAGTCAACTTGGAGTCCATGTCCACTAGTTCTCAAAATATCTGAGTATTTTCCTTTTCTTAGTATATAGTTACCCAAGCAAGTAGCTAAAGATCCCTTTAGGGAGGGGCAGGGAGAATCACTACGATATACAAGTACCATGGTGCTCTGGGATCCTTCGTCCTGGTGACCCAGCTTCCTCTTCAGTCAGTGGATTCCAGATCTAAGAATCAGCTCAAGTCTAGGAACTACTTATTGGCGTTGCTGCCCTTAGTCTCCTAACCATCGATTTTTAATTTCTTTTGATTGTATAGATTGAGAAATACCCTTTTTAGCTGCCTATCTCTCTTGCCCCTAGGAATGCCATATTCTATTCATCATCTCCATGGCTCTCTATGAGTCAGGCTCCCTGGCGGCCACTCAGACCTTGTTGTTCATTATAATAATTGTACCCACTTGCTTCTGATGGGAAGAAGAAGCTAAACTGAGATACAATAGCAACAGAGGCCTCTGCTGATTCTGTAAGAAATGAAGCAACTGACAAAGGATTAATCTCCAAAATTTATAAGCAGCTCATGCAGCTCAATAACAAAAAAACAAACAACCCAATCCAAAAATGGGCAGAAGACCTAAAGAGACATTTCTCCAAAGAAGATATACAGACTGCCAACAAACACATGAAAGAATGCTCAACATCATTAATCATTAGAGAAATGCAAGTCAAAACTACAATGAACTATCACCTCACAGTGGTCAGAATGGCCACCATCAAAAAACCTACAAACAATAAATGCTGGAGAGGGTGTGGAGAAAAGCGAACCCTCTTGCACTGTTGGTGGGAATGTAAATTGATACAGCCACTATGGAGAACAGTATGGAGGTTCCTTAAAAAACTAAAAATAGAACTACCATATGACCCAGCAATCCCACGACTGGGCATATACCCTGAGAAAACCATAATGCAAAAAGAGTCATGTACCAAAATGTTCATTGCAGCTTTACTTACAATAGCCAGGACATGGAAGCAACCTAAGTGTCCATCAACAGATGAATGGATAAAGAAAATGTGGCACATATATACAATGGAATATTACTCAGCCATAAAAAGAAACGAAATTGAGTTATTTGTAGTGAGGTGGATGGACCTAGAGTCTGTCATACAGAGTGAAGTAAGTCAGAAAGAGAAAAACAAATACCGTATGCTAACACATATATATGGAATCTAAGGAAAAGAAAAAAAGGTCATGAAGAACCTAGGGGCACGACGGGAATAAAGACACAGACCTACTAGAGAATGGACTTGAGGATATGGGGAGGGGGAAGGGTAAGCTGTGACAAAGTGAGAGAGTGGCATGGACATATATACACTACCAAACATAAAATAGATAGCTAGTGGGAAGCAGCCACATAGCACAGGGAGATCAGCTCGGTGCTAGAGGTGCGGGATAGGGAGGGTGGGTGGGAGGGAGATGCAAGAGGGAAGAGATATGGGAACATATGTATATGTATAACTGATTCACTTTGTTATAAAGCAGAAACTAACACAGCATTGTAAAGCAATTATACTCCAATAAAGATGTTAAAAAAAAAAATGCTCTGTAGCCAGGATGGCTCTTCAGAGTTGCCCCTAATTGAAGCAAGGAGGCTGGGTCTTTGTAGCCCTGCAGCAACAAGTCAATGGCGTGGAATGCATTCTTTAGGCTATGCAGCTTCCTATGGCCAAGGGAAATTCTTAGTGGTGAGTTGCAGCCAACGTTCCTGGCATTTGCAGGACCATGCTTCAGGACTGCGCTTTAGAGCTTAAAGGAGTTTGAGTTGACACACTACAGTATTAGCTACATGTGGGGAGAGAGGTAGATCACAAAGCATCTATTTTGCTTATGTGGACTGCGGTGAGGGCAGTATGATTCTGGAGCCAGGTGCTGTAGCAGCAGTTTGCTGACTGTTTAGCTTTTGATCATGTCAAAGGTGGCAGCTCCCTTGACTTTCCAGTTCTGCAGCGTTGTTTTGAGACATATCCTGAAAACTGAGATCAGAGTCTATTTCTTTAGCCTTCACAATGATTATGTGAACGTTCAGCACTTCTAAATAAATCCCTTCCTGCTTAAACGAGTTCGAGTAGATTGTATGTTCTCAACTAAGAACCTTGAACAAAGTTGGTATTTGATAGCCAGCATCCGTTCTGGTTAGATGGTGCCATGATGTACTGGTCATTATATACATTGAAAATTACATAAACCTTCACCAGTAGAGTCAGGTTTCTAGATTAAAGGCAAAGTAGCTAATATATGCTGTACGCTGAACTTCCCAGGACCCACAGCTCTCTGTGGTTGATTGACATGGGGTTAGTGCTCAGTTTTGGACAGTGTGTGCTTATATTACTTTGCTAATTAGGCCTGCAAGAAAGGGACATGAATAGATGACTTTGGGGAAAAGTCTCTATGCTAAGATTTTATGGAATTGTGGTATAATAGGTGACGAATCTCAGTAGCTTTAGTCACTCAGGGTCTCAGTGCTTTAGGAAACCAGGATAATTGGCCAGTGTCATTCAGTATGCAGTCTAAACTTGAAAATCTTGCCTTCTCTTTGTACCTTGGCATTTACTCTTTTCCAAAAGGGGTTTTCGTTGGATTGGAACTGTGATTATTGGACAAAATTTCTCACCAAGCCTTTGCAAAGGGAGTTGGCTTCTCATGTGCCTAGTGCTCCTGGTTTCCCCATTAATCCCTGGTTCAGCCCGCTGGAGCCAGGGTAGCAAGAGCCATTCATGGAAAAAACAGAATGCTACTTCCCTTTAAAATGTAGCAACTGTTTTGTGGCAGGTAAGTGGGGTTTTGTTCAGCCCCAGTGCAGCTATTCCAGTGCTGAATCCTCCCAGAAAATGGATTGTGAGAGTTTGGGTCCCAAGTGTTATATCAAGGGGAGCTGCTGCTTCCTTTCCCTTCTCCAGAGTCCTTTGTATAAATCCATCTCTTCCCGATAGCCTCAGATAAACTTAATGAAATATGCTTCGTTGAGAAGCAGGTTTATAAACATGCGCACATTTGAAGGTAGAGCCTGCAGAGTTTTGGATATATACATACTGAAGCACAAGAGGATAAACTGCATCCATTTTCTCAAATAAACAAGTACTTTTAAAGCTCATATAACCTTTACCACAGTGTTTTCCAAATGTACCTGAGGATATGTTTGAAAAGTTACCTGGGCTTTTTGTTAGACTTTCAAGTGCTCAGACCCTTTGAATCAGAGTCTCTAGGAGCAAGACCTGGGAAGCTCTGCATTTAACAAGTGCCCAGGGTGATTCTTAACAGAAAAATTTAGGAAACCAATCCCTTCACCATAGCCACCTCTCTGGCCAGTCCTATAAATGGCCTGCAGGTGTCCTCACCCACTTCAGGGTCACAAATGGACCCCTTGCATGGACGAACCAATTGTATGTGCAGAAAGCAGTTGTTAAACAGATCTTAATATTCAAACCAACCAAGGGAACTAATATCAATGTGGTCTTTTTTTTTTTTAATCAAAATGATGAGATAAACCTAGGCGGACAATCTAAAAGCAAGTGTGCTGAAATATGACCACTTTATGAAATAATATATTGAACAGTACTAATCCATTACTTTTTCCTTTCATCCAGGATTCTTAGAAATCTCTGTCTTTTTTTCCCCCCAATGAGAAATAATTCCGTAGAACATGCACTAAATGCTGGACTGTGTTCTTTGTTGTAAAGGCAGAGAGAAGCGTAGCTTGACAGTAATGAATGACTATGTTACACAATTACTTAAATATGAGTCTTCAGCAAAAATGAAATGACTTGAGGCTTTTCAACAAATGCAGCTTTAAGCTCAGCAAATAATGGCTTGTGTCAAATTTGTTTATTAGCATGGGTAATTTGTTCTTAACTAGACATATTTTACACTTGAAGTAATGTTTTACTAGAACTCCATAAAGCAATTGTGCAATTGATAATAAATATGTCACTACTGGTAAGTAATTAATTCATATGAAGTTAGTTAAAACCATGCTAGCACCGCCTAGAGTATAGAAAAAGAATGCATAAATAACTAAAGTAGTTATAGTCAAATAACAGATGGTATGAAGAAGTCAGCAATAAAAGAAATAAAGATGTGGAGAAAGTGTGCGTGTGTGTGTAGTCATATTTATCAAGCACCTATAACACACCTGACATCATGCCAGACCATTTCCTCAGAACTTTTCAGGGAAGTATTGAATTCAGTTATTGTAGATGAGGAAACGGAGGATCTGAAAGTTTAGTTTGTACTATGATACACCATTGATGGAAATAAGGTCTGAGCACAGGTGTAAAGCCGTGCTTTTTCTACTAGTGTTTAGTATAATGTTATACAAGTATGAGTTTTAGGGTCAGATATACCTTGTTTGTGTCCTGAGTCAGCCACTCACCAGATATATAATCTTGGTAAGGAGACCTAGCACCTCTTAGCCTTAATGACAACAGCATCTACTACGTAGAATTACTGTGAGGATTAAATGGGAAGACACATGGGAAAAGATAGTATCAATATGATGCCTGGTACACATCAAGCACTAAGTTAGTCAATTACATGGTATCTCCAGGAAAGTCATCACAGAGTAAATAATTACTCAACAGAGTAAGAATTGAGCATTATTTTCATTTACAGTGAGCAGATATTATTTTCTCTCTACTATTCAGGTATATATGGACTGAATTTAACAAAAACTGATTAAATACAGACTTCAGATTTCTGAAGCAGTCTTGTTTTCATGAAGTTTTACTTTTGAAAAATGTTTCATTTAATTCAACTCAATAACAATTATTTAAGGATCCGTGTCAGTTACTTCCTTCAAGGACCTCACAGCCTTAATGATTGGGTATAAGGTGGTGGCAGGACAGAAGGGGAAGAAATGGGAGGTATATTGAAGGGAAAGAAGTGGAACTTCAGACTGACAGAATAGCTCAGAAGACCTAGTCCTACTTTTAAAGCAGCAAACAGATCCTAGAAAGCCTTACAAACTGATGCAAAAGACACATAACAGTTAAGTGTAGTATCCGAAGAGGTAACACTTAAAACGAGATATAAAGGATGAAAAAAGGAGTGGGCCAGGCAAAGAAGGGTGATAAATGCAAAAGTCTGAAGACAAGAGAGAGCACTGTGGTCTGGCACATCAGAAATAGTAAGTAGTTCCATCAGGCTGGAAAGCATATGGGCTTGGGAGCCAGTGGATAGAGAAAAGGCTGTGGTAAAACATTAGGTTACATAGATTTGAAGGAATCAATTCATGAAGAATCTTACATGCCTTTTATGCTCTATGTCTGTGGTTTGTTACTGCAGCTGCCCGTTAGAATCACCAGGGAAGCGGGCGTCGGAACTAAGCGGCGGAGTCTGCTCCGAGGGTCCGGAGCCAACAGCTTCTTCGCGGGCCCCGCCGCCGCCAACCCCCACTCCTCGTTGGAGAGAAGATGGTGGGCCAGAACAGCGCCATTGCTGTTTCCATCGGGTACTGCATTTACTTCGACCGCAAGAGACGGAGCGACCCCAACTTCAAGAACAGAGCGTGAGAACGAGGAAAGAAACAGAAGCTTGCCAAGGAGAGAGCTGGACTTTCCAAATTACCTGACCTTAAAGATGCTGAAGCCGTTCAGAAATTCTTCCTCGAAGAAATACAGCTTGGTGAAGAGTTACTAGCTCAAGGTGAATATGAGAAGGGTGTGGACCATCTGACAAATGCAGTTGCTGTGTGTGGACATCCACAGCAGTTACTGTAAGTATTGCAGCAAACTCTTCCACCACCAGTGTTCCAGATGCTTCTGACTAAGCTCCCAACAATTAGTCAGAGAATTGTAAGTGCTCAGAGCTTGGCTGAAGATGATGTGGAATGAGAAACAAATGTCAACATAATAATCTCAATTAAAAAATATTTTTAAAATCTGAACTTGGAAGATGATCAGCTCTGGGGGAGTAAGGGCAAATACGCTTGTTATGGACTGTCCTGCACTGAAATCTACCAAAGTTAATTTTTACTTTGTGTAGATCCATTTGTCGTTTTATTTATTTTTCCCAGTGAAAAGTGTATTTTGATAGAGAGGTTTTCATTTTATAAATACACTCTCAGTTACTGAAATATGGATTTTGTTTATTCCTAAAACGTGCAATTAGAAGGTACATATATAACATCACATTACTTACAGTAAAATGACCCAGTGCTCAGTTTTGAAAGGCCAAAAAAAGTGTAGAAGAAAACTGAAGGAAGCACTTTTTTTTTTAAGCTAGTACAGTTTGCTATACATCAGAAAATTGGATGGAAACTTGATTGTGTATCAAAACTGAGCATTAAAAGTTTTAAGAGATTATTTCTTTCCATTTAATCTCTTAAATATGTATAATGTGCTGCTGTGCTACAATAACTTCACCCCCACTGTTGAACTGTTCTGTTTAAATCAGTGGGCCTAATGTGTTCCAGATATTTATCTCCTTGTATTTTAGATATGTGTAGTTGCAAATAGCACCAGGAATTAGATCTATGTACACCCTTAATCTAGCTGAGTAAACTTCGCCAGTTAATGTCTGCCCACAGTTATAAAATGAGGGAATTTGTCTGCTAATTCAGCTTCTAATTCCTTTGGTTCTGCTCAGCATTTTCAAATCCCTTTTTCTGAGGGATATATCTGTTTGGGCAACCAGCCCTTGCATTTTTTAATACTCTGAATTTTGTATGCTTGCCTGACTTAGTATTTCTGAACTGATTTTTTTTTTAAGGTATAACTTGTGTTGATTTTCACTGAAATCATGGTCTGTCACTACTTTTGTAAATTAATCTGAAATTTAACTTTCAAGGTAACTGGGACAATATGCCTGTAAAAGTGTGTGTTCCCCTTTGCTTTTATCGTCAGTGTATCTCCTAAATCCCCTTCCAGCCTGATTCACTTATCTTGTTATGAGAATAAGGTGTAACTTTGTGGCTGAAGACTTGCAAAGGATGAAGATAATGGGACCTTTTATTCTCAAGATAGTGACATCATTTGCAGCCACAGATTCAATATCAGGCCTGAGAATAAAGATCCTTGGTACTTAAAAAAAAAAAAAAAAGAGAATCACCTGGGAAGTTTTTGAAAACTACTGATGGAGTACTGCATCCCAAAATAACTATCTAGACTGCTCAGGGTCCACCCTCCTATTGAGATAATATAAAACTGGACAAAATATATTTTAAAAATGTGTTTGAGCATCTGAAACTACCAAGAGAGTAAGAATTTGGAGGGCCAAGATCCAGATGAGAAGGAAATCCAAGAGTTGTGATCTGACATTTGGGGCAACTTTTTCCCTCAAGAGGATTGACAGCCTATTTCAAAATCAGTGCCTGAGAGATTGAAAAGTTGGGGAGTTTCCAGTAGTTTCACAGGAGTGGGGATTGGGGTTGGTGAAAATTGGAGTTCAAAGCCCACCAAGGTGGATTGGACCTGGTATATACCCTCGGACTTCATTTGGGACCCTCAAAATTTACACACTAGGAATAAGTATGGCCTGGAAATAAATCAGACTTCATAAGAATTGGAGCCTAGATTTGGTCATCTCATTCCCTAATTGGATTATGGTGATCTTATCCTAGTCTAGTTGTCTTTTAGAAACAAAAGTAAATTCTCTCTGGTCAAAATAACATTATAATATAAGCCAGAAACTTAAAGTATGTCTACCGTGCCCCATACACAATGTCCAACACTCAATCAAAAGTAACAAGGCATACAAAAAATGCAAATCTTGACTGAAAACCAAGAAAAAAAAATCAGACACTATAAACAGACTCACAAAATAGTTATTATAAAGTCCATGTTTGGAATAGACATAGACTTTTAATAACTATTGTTAATATTTTTGAGGAATTAAATAACAAGTGGGAGAGTTTCAGAAAGAACAGAAATTATTACAAATATGAAAATGGAATTAAATGGAAAAAACAGTAACTGCAATTAAGATATCAATGGATTTTAAAACACAGTTAGTAAAAAATAGGAGAAAATATCTAGATGGAGGTGTAGAGAGACAGAAGTAGACAAAATAGATAAAAGAACCTAATACAAGGCTAACAAGTCTAAAATTCAGGTAACTTGAGTCCCAGAAGTAGAAAAGAAAATGTCTTGGAAGAAGTAATATTTGAAGAGATAATGGTTGTAAATTTTTTTTTAAATGATGAAAGACACCAAGCCATTGGTACAAGAAGTTCAACTAAGCCCAAGCAGGATAAATACACAAACAAATCACATATAAGCACATAATAATAAAACTTCTGAAAACCAAAGACAAAAAACAAACTCTTAAACAGGTACAGAAAAAAATGACATATTACCTTCAAAGGAGAAATAATAAAACTGATTGTTGACTTTTCACAATGTAAAGATTAAAAGCCAATAACCAACGGAATAATATCTTCAAAGTTCTTGAAGAAAATAACAGTCAATTTATAAATTATGTATTTTGTGAAAATATTCTTCAAAAATTAAAAGATTCTACTTGTAAGAACCTTGTAATAGGTTATGTCAGACCGATGCTCCTGTGACAATGAGATGCCACTACAAACCTATTAGAATATCTAAAATTTAAAAACTGACCAAAATGAATGTTAGTTAGCAAGGATAAAGAGTAACTAGAACTCTTATACATTACTCATCAGAATGCAAAATGGTATGACCACTTTGATAATCAGTTTGACAACGTCTTATAAAGTAAAGCATATGCTTCTCATATGAACCCGCAGTCTCACTCCTAGGTATTTACCCAAGACAAACAAAAACTAACATTCACTAAAAATCTATATGTTAATATATATATAATGGCTATATTCATAATCACCCCAAACCGCAAAAAGCTCAAATATCAATCAACAGGTGAATGGTAAACAAACTGTGGTGTATCCATTCATACAATAGAATATTACTTAGCAATGAAAGGAACAACTACTCATACAACATAGATTAATCTCAAGTTCATTAGGTTAAATGAAAGAAGCTAAACTCAAAAGACTACATTCTATATGATTTCTTTCATTCAGGAACAGACAATACTATAAGAACAGAAAATCTATCAGTTGCTGCCAGGGGCTGGGGGTGGCATAAAGGGGTGTGAACATAGTATGCTGGTAAATGTTCAAGCTCTCCAAATAAAAACTCTCTGATCTGTAGCATTTGCCAATTTCCCTAGTGTAAATATTCCCATCATGGCCAATTTTAACCTCCCAAAGTGATGACACTGAACATGGAGTTGGGAAGGGATGCAAAGCAGCACATTATTAATATGGTATTTCCACCATACAGATAAAATAGATATAAATAACTACACAGCCACAGATAATAGTACAGTGTAAAATAATGAGGAAGCAACAAGTTTTTAGTACTTATTACCTTTTAAAAAATGTAATTATATTGAATTGTAAGTTTATGTAATTTAATTTTAAATAATGACTGTTTTTAACAACGGGCTTTGAAAATTCCTTAAAGTTTCACAATCTGCTGTGTGATTGTGGGGTCACTAGGCACAAGGGAAACGTCTGAGGTGATAGAAGTGTTCTGTTGTCTTGATTTTGGTGGTGTTGTACAACTGTATGCATCTGTCAAAACCTATAGATCTACACGCTTAAAAGGGTTAATTTTATTGTGTGTAAATTATAGCTCAAAAAGCCTAATCACAGAATTTGCATATATCCTTTCACTCATCAATATCCGTTCTAGGAATCTATCCTCAGTTATATTCAAACCTGTCCACCCCTGATTTTAATAATAAAATTGGAATTAACCTGAAATCCACACATTGGATAATGAATAATAAATTATTGTATATCCAGCAAGATATTTCAAGAGATATTCCAAGAGAATTTTCTTAGCAGCTAGAAGAAGGTGAGGCATGAAAAAGTAGTTTCTTCTGGAAGGTGGCTGAGGGATAAAAGTTAAGAGGGACTTACATGTATGAATACCCTGTTGTAATTTTGAAATTTTCCACGTGCGTGCATGACTTTTTCAAAAGATAAAGGGACCCTAAGTTGGTTTTAATCAAAATGAAATACAGACATTTTCAAACAAACAAACTCTCCTGAGATAATTTACGACCAACACACCTTCACTAATACTTAAATGCCTTCAAGTACTGTCTCATGCTTTGCTCACCACTGTATGGATGGAGAAATGGAGGCCCAGAGACTGAAAAACGTTTTCAAAGGCACACAGCAATAGTGTAGCTCTGGGACTTGAAAATGCACGCTCTTAGATTTGCTACACTGTTTTTCAGGAAAGTTCAGGGAGGGTCTAGGCGTCCTTTGCAGAGCAGTGCTAACTGAAGTCAAGGTGAGCTAGCAGTTCCCTGAGAGGGAGTTTATAAAGGAGGAAGGCAAAGAATCAAGAATAGAACCCTGGAGACATCCATACTTAGGAGAAGAAAGACAAGGCTGACAAGAAAACAGAAGAGGAATGATTAGAAAGAAACAATATAACAATGTGATCTATTGCTTAAAATGTTGGAAGAAAATACATTTGTGGGGAAAAAAAATCACTTTGTTCTGTTACTTGAACTGTATTCTTCAGACCTCGCCCTGCTTTTTAAGGAGAAAGCATGTTCACCACACCCATGGGCACATGCATGTTGGAGCACGTTGGACCCAATACCATGTCTAGGATTCTGGCTTCTCTGTGCCCTAGTATTCAACAGTTAGAAAGGTCCTGTCCTCTACTTGCATTTCAGCCAGAAATACAACTCCCCAGCACGTGGGGACTTAATTTCCTTGGACAGTTTAGACTGGAGCTGTGAAGAAAGAAATGGTTTTAAACCATTGCTTCTTGTTTTGTTTCTCTGTTCAGTGGTGGGAAAGAAATAAAAATGATAGTACCTCCCTGCCCCACAAATAAAATGAAACCAGTAATATGTGTGCGGAAGGAAGCTGGAACAGGGAAATCAGGAACAGCTGGGCCTAACACAGTGCAGTTACATATGTGTCCTTTTTGAAAGACAAATCAGAATGGCTCAAGAGAAGGCCGCAGAGACACACAAACTTCTAAAACTCTGGACTTGCCAGCTGCAGAAATGGATTGTGCTGGGAGAACTTACGAGTCACTTGAGAGTATTTAGTTCTCCAAGTGAGTAGCAAAAGTGTGCTGATGAGGTCTTTAACACCTGTACTCCAACCAGCAGCTGAGTCTAAGCAGAACCAGGCGGGGCAGCCGGCAGCTTAGAGCTGGCCTTGGGGAACTCGGAAACAGAGAATCACTGTTCCTGGTTAGTGGGATGCAGATATGTGCTCTCCTTTTCATGCTTTTTTCTATTTCCCACATACACATCAAATCAGGAAACAAAATGTTATTTTGAAAAACAAAACATTGCATTCAGTTTATCTTTCCCAGTTATTCGTTCCCTGGTCACTTGTTTTTGTCTCTGAGCATGTAATGGTTCAGGCACTAGATGCAGCTCTGCTTCTGTCAGCTGTCACCTCCAGAAAGTCTTCATACAGGCAGCATCAGGTGGCTACTACAGAAGAGATGGGATGGGAAGAGAAAACATCCTTCCAGGATGTCTCTCCTTGGCATGCTTTGTCTTTGTTTTCTGTTTGTTTTCTTTGCTCTGAGAACTGAAGAAGACTCCTTTTAAGTACCCTATGCCCCTTCTCGCCCCAAAATACTCCCTGATGATTACTTGCCTGTCTTTCCCACTCATGTTTGACAGAACAAATAGTGATAACTAGAGAAATGGAACATGAAATATCAACTTATTAATCTGGGTAAGTGGCTGAAAACTGAAAAAGGCCAGACTTCAGGTAAACTGGATAGGAAAATGGGACTTAGAACCAAAGCAAATGAGAGTGAGGCTTTCCACCTTGAACCTAAATCTTGGATTCTGTATGGTGAGGTGTCCTACAGAGAGAGGGAGAGAGGAAACATGCCTGTGCCTATAGGGCAGACTTGGAGGCGAATGGCCCACCTAGGCACAGGTAGAACAGCAGGAGGGTGGCCCCTTTGCAGACCATGCCCTCTGCAAATGTGGTCTGATCACTTTCAAATTCTGACCAATCAGATTAGTGACTCCTGTAATGGCAAGTGTTAAGGAGGTCTCCAATGGCAAGGGTAGAGGCTGAGATCTTTTTCATGGGCTGCGGCTGGTAGCCTAGGGGTAAAGAGTGAGGAAAGTGATTTTCTTGCCTCCTTTTCTCCCCCTCCCAATAAAGACTGGAATCCATTTTAGAGCTCCCCATGACTGGATTCTTCAGCCCAATTTGTTACCATTTCTTCCTGAACCAAATCCTCATTTCAATAAAAATATGAATGATGCAAATCTTTCTGAAGCTTCCACACTCCTTTCAGCTCCAAATCTTGCTTCTATAGAAACCTGCTGTACACTGTGTTCTATCTGCCATTTTTCAAAAAATAGGAAAGTTATCTCATGGTAGGATTACATTTGGTAAGGGCCGTGCATGGTGAGTAAGACAAAAGCTTACAATTGAAATGGTCATTATTTGCTTTTTCTAAATTGAGTGCAATAGGTTACAATTCTTTGCCTTATTGGAATTTTAATCAAGACTCCCAGATGTTCTGGTAAATTAATAGCTTATGATTAAGTTTCTATTGGCAACTAATGTCAGCTTTTAAATCAGTGTTTGTTATACTTCATATCACATTTACATTTATTAAGTAATCAAATATTTATGTTTATTGCACAATGTTCTTATGAATGCTCACAAGCGTTCTCATTAATTATAAAGCATTGCTCTGGAAACTAGTTCTTGTTGTGAGAATATTTAGATACATGTTTTCACAGTGTAAATTTGCAATGCATGTCTGGCCTAATGTTTGCACATTGTGTGTACTAGAAAAGCAGGTGTGAAGGGCATAGTGTTCCACATACTCTAATTGAACAAAGGTGGTTTTCGCCCTCAGTTGAATTGGATTGATGAACTCACAGGAAACACTGATTAGCTGGAACTAGGGAAGTTTTTTTCTACTTATTCCTGGGGTTTGCTCCATGAAAATATTGTTTTGGAATGGGCGGGAAAACAAATTTATATAAAAATAAATGTCCTTTCTTTAACTGAAAGAACTAGGAAACTTCTTATTGCCTAATGTTAAAAAACGTAAGAAAGCAAAAAGATGTTCTGTTTTTCCACAATGAACTAATTAATTTCAGCTGCGTTTTGAGATGGGCCATCAAGGCAATTATGATATTGAGATAATTTAAACAACAGCAAACCTTCTGTTGAGGAAAAAGTGAACTTGGGGTATTCAGATGATCTCTGTGATGTAGATACTGCTTTAGGCTTAAAAAAAAAAATCTACTGTCATACCCCCAATATATGATCTTTCCCCTGTTCTAACTCTGAAGAAAGTGACACACAAAAGTAGAGTGTCCCACAGCAAATGAGTGACAGAACTCAGTTTAGTACAGGGTTCTTCATTCTCAGACTATGGCTCTCTTGCACTAGGCCAATGGTTTACAAATTCTTTGGAGCCACAGAAATCTTTCTTCAATGAAATCTCATCAGGAAGCCTAATATTTAAAACAGAGTAGAACTGCTTGATAATTCCAAGCCAATTTCAGTGTCTCCAACAATTTTCAAAGTTCTTGCCAGATTGCAATAATTTCCAAGAAAACTGATTTTTCCCTACTTCATCTCCAAGAAATGGAATTCAAAGGACTTCTGAAAACTTCTTCATTAAAGTTTTCATCACTGCTGATAGGCAAAGCCATTACCAGGCAGGTAAACACTCAGGCACCACGTGCACTTCAGCAGAACCTGAAGATGGTAAGCTCACATTGATGCTAGTGAATGGAACAACTTCCACGCAGCTCCTATCATTAATATTCTACCTGGACATGTCCATGCATTTCTCCAGGTACTGGCCTTGCATTCTGGATCATGCAGAAAAATATCAAAAGGGAAGCCTAGCTGAATCCCTAAGATTCCTGTCTCCCGATAAGATAATACATCCTTTCTCAGACTGTAAGAAAAGAAGAAACCCAATATATATGAGTGGCTACTGAGGGCAAGGCGTTTTTTGCTAGATGATTTTCATATCTCACTTGACCTTGTGAGATGTGTCATTTTGTTCTCATTTTACAAAGGAGGAAAACAAGACTCAGAGCAGCTTCATAACTTTCTCAGATAACTCTGCTGAGAGTTGGGATTTGGATCTGGGTGAATCAAGTTCCAAAGCCCATGTTCCTACCACCATCCCATCTCTGAGTCTCATTGCTGATGTCTCTCATAATGACCAGAAACAATAGGCTATTGGGCACAGATTTTGTGTTATTAGGTACCTTTTTTTTTTTATTATAAAAGCCAGATCTCCTCAGTTAGTAGACTAAATGCATTTTGAGGAACAGTTTCTAGCATAGAGAAGAGGTTCCCTGGTCTAATTCCCTCTTTTATGATAATACTGCATGCCATTGTAATCTATATTTATGGTTACATGCTGTACTATTTATCTACTTGAAAGACACTAATGGGCATCACTAACAATCAAGCTTTCAAAAACATCTCTTTCCATTCTGTTACAGGATGGTCCGTACTGTTAAGATCTATGGGTCTGTTAGCTTGAAGTTTGTTTAGAAGAAACAGTTACTCAAATCGAGGACACAATTGCCATTCATGTACAGAGAGATTCTTTGACAGGAGAGGAATACACACTTCTAAATACACTCATTGACTTCGCTATTCTTGAGGTTTCATGACTATGTATGATGCTTTGCAAACATACCAGAGCTATAATTTCTGAATGCACTAATGATGAATCTCCCCTTACTGAGTAGCTCTTTCTGGAAGAGTTCCTGGAGGTATAATATCATTTGATTTCACAATATCAAGTGCAGTTGCCCATACCAAAAAAAAAAGATAGAATTGTCTTTTTTCATTACTTGTAACTGTTTTTAATCCAATTTTTTTCTCTGTTCCCTCCTCTGTAAGTTAGTAATCTTAGGAGACAGGAAATTTGGGCAATTTCTTAAGAGTATAATCATTTCTCGCCCCCAAGTTTTAAATTACTCTTGGCATTAAATGACAATAAAGCATTGGTATCAAATAATAAGCCTGGAGAATGTCTATACACATACACACACACAGCAGTTTGAATAAAGAAAAGATAATTCCTCTTTTTCTGAAAGTGGAGTTTCTCTAGTTGGAAGAAAAAACCTGAATTTGCTCCCCTCAACCTTTTCTCCTCCTGTCTTAGTCACCTCAGGCTACTGTAACAAATTACCACATGGTTTAAACAATAAACATTTATTTCTTACAGTTCTGGAGGCTAGGAAGTCCAAGATCAAGGTGTCTGGTGAGAGCCCTTTTTCTGGTTTGCAAATAACTTTCTTCTTGCTGTATCTGGTGGAGAGAAAGAGAGGACTCTGGTTTCTTCCTCTTCTTTTAAGGACACTAGTCCCATCATGGGGGCTCCACCCTCATGACCTCATCCTACCCTAATTACCTCCCAAAGGCCCCACCTCCAAGTACCATCACGCTGGGGGTTAGAGCTTCAACATATAAATTGGGGGGAACACAAACATTCAATCCATATCTGCTCCCTTCTCCCTCCCCACTTTTCACCCATGCCTACAAGAGACTCTGCAAAGCCAAATTTAGAAGCCCCTGTTGTCCCCATTGACTCTTCTTTCTTGAGGACACTCCTTGGATAAGGAGGTAATTTCTCCTTTTCCATTTGTTCTAATTAACATATAACCTTGATGAATCAAAGTGGCCAGCCCCACGCCAGGCTCCAGAATAGTTCCCATTCAAGGAACCTGAATTCTGTTAAGTCCCCCAGTGGTCAGGGGAGGAGAGAGAAGAAAAGTTTTAATAAGAAGAGATTTTTCATTTTTTTAAAGATCATTTTTTGTTGCTATAATATCTTATTTTTCCAGTAAGGAAAAAAAATAGCTCCATGAACATTTTTATTAAATTTAAAAATAATTTTCAATATTACAAAAGAATTTGTGCTCATTTAACTTGGGACCAATAAATTAAGGATATATCTTTGAATCAAACTTTGGGTTTTAACAACTTGCAAAAGCCTAGTTATTCTGGGACACATAAAACAAGCTGCAGCTCTACACGGCCAGAGACTGCTAATTAGAAGGTCCTGTGATGTTTCAGAAAAGGGCTGTGCCTTTGAAGACCACTGGCAACAGAAAAAGGAAAAACAAACAAACAAAACAAAAACAACTGGCTGGATCAGAATGATGAGCATCTACCTGCATGGGAGGATCTGACTCAAAAGCATAAGAGGGGTTTTTCCAAGTCCTGCAAGAGTTTTCCCCTCTGTCTTCCTCTCTGTAGCTCCAACCCTTAAGCAGGTCTGCCAGGACCTGGAGCTGTCCAAAGGGGAGGCTGTTCCTGACTTCTTGGACCTGGATGCTCAGAGGACAAATCCCTTCCAGGCCTCCAGTCTGTAGCCTTATAATGGCAGACTGCACCAGCAAATCTCAGGGGGGATGTTTATAACAAGCAAACTGTTACTAAAAAGAGTTAGAAGATACCAAAGTTTTTAGATGATAAACGTAAAAGCAGTAAGAGTACATCCCAAGTTGCCCCTCCAGTGCTGCTTCTTTTGTTCACTTGCGCTCTAAGACACTTTCCTGAGCAGGGGAGAAAGCGGTGGGGTTTCAGCCAGCACCTGCAGAGCTGCACTTCACTCCTGGTCTATTTTATTGATGCAGCAGCCTGCAGTCTATGCCCATGGAAATAAACCATCACCCATCACAGGCAGTAGCAGAAGAAAAGACTGAGAACTCCCAGGTGATAAGACGCCCAGATGTCTGTGCTCTTTCCACCCAGTGACTTTGCATCTCTGAGGTTTCTGCTCTGAGGCCTCTGCTTTCGGAGGCCACAAACACATGTGTGGTAAGAAGCAGCTAAAACCCAAGGACACCTTACCCCTCAACCCGCAACACTTAATTCCGCAAGAGAGTTTTAGTGGAAGTGTAATAAGATTAAGCTGAGGTTCTAAAGGAAATTATAGGTGTGGCCACATTCCCAAATGGGAATTTACACACCAGTTTTGGGCAGCCTTTTTAATCTGTCCCTGACCTATTTTTTCTACTAAATACTCTTGTTATAGGAGTAGCTCACCTGATCTGAATAAAGAAATGATGGTATATTATTGCCCTTATAGAGAATAGCTACTTAAAGTTTCTTATCGCCACGCTTCTTGTAAAGTAAGTAATTCTATACTGCCTTAACCTTTCTATTTGCTTATAAATTTGGAATTTCATGCATTTCATTGGCTTAAAGCAGGGCATCTCTATATTATAAACCTGCCCATGAAATCTACAGTTTATTGCACATTTTGTAAGAAATGAATATTTTCATGTCCTTTATCCAATGAGATGAGTGTGTCTTCATCTTAAATAAGCACAGAATCTAGGAAAGGATGAGACTGAAGACTAGGGACCCAGACTCCTAGCCTGACCTTTGTTTTGTTGCAGAGGAGTGGCTGGGGGGAAAGTTCTCATGAGTGCAGCTTCAGAGAGTTTTGACACCTTCAGTGGTATGCCTGCAGCTCATGTGGAAATCCATCTACAGAACAGAATCCTGCTTTCACTCCACAAAGACGGCACTCTCTCTTCACCAGAGCAGCTGTTTCCCTATGGTGGTCGTGGAAGCCTCCATAAACACACATGGAAGTCACTGATCAGAGGTTTGTCGTGCAGGGTGAAGCTAGCTCTCTCATGGCTGCTGAGCTCTGGGACCTACTCTGCGGGCAGGAAGATTGATCACGAGGTAGTTTATTTAGTCAGAGGATCATGGGTGAGTCAGGAGACAAGGAAATTCAGAAACCAAAGTCAAAAATGACTGTGTATAGAAGAGGAAACCAGCTGCACCTGGCAGTCTGCTACCAAATCAGAAAGGGCTGTAATGGAAAACGGATGCGTTTATAGAAAATCCACCTCCCGTCCTCCACTGGCCAGAGCTGCTGCCCTCTTCACAAGGAGTCAACGTATTAAGTTTGGCAGCTCTTGTAGAGCTTGCCATGCCAGGGAGGTTATTAAAACTGAACTGAAATGGTTTCATAACTCAAACTGGAAACAAGAGTGAGGAAAATGCTAACACCAAAGTGACAGACCAGAACGAAATGGAGCTAGATTCGTACGCTCTCTGGCTCATGTTTCAGGAGGTTCCACGTGTTAAAATAGGCTGAAAAGTTAGCTAAATAAAACAAAGTGCCAAGCAAGACATTTAACACCCTTGAAAGGGGGCTTACCAGTGAGAGAATTCCGTGATTCACAATGTTGACTGAACTGTACTTTTGGGAGTCTGAAGACAAGAATAATTATAACTACATCCCCTAAAATGTCTGTCACATGTGAGGGATTTCTCCCTTCTCTCCAGTGCTCCTCATTGATTCGAAGGATCTCAAAGATATTTTCTGGTTCTCAAGGATAAACTGACCCTGGAAGAGAGTACCAGAGACTGAAAAAGCAGATGAGTGATGTGTTTTACTGTCACGTATTACAGTCTTCAAGAGTGCAGGCCAACTCCTTGTTGGAAAGATATACTAATTTCAGAATTATACAATTTAAAATACTTGCTAAAATTTTAGAGGTTCTGATGCTAGCAGAGTAGTTCAGGAGAGCTACCAATAGGCTATACTATTTTTCCAGGTGGTTTTGTGTGTTTCCAGATAAAGCTATTACTGCAAAAATATCGGCTATCATCTCTGGGAGGCCCTCAGCTGAGAAGCAGAAAACAGCTTTCATCTTTGGAGCCAAAATGGATGTTTTCAGGCCCACTGAAAAGGGTAGTCACAGGCTTCATCCATGAGAATACATGGTAAGACCAGGTCATGCCAATGCAGTTCAGAGGAGAGAAAGGGCTGGGTCTGCAAAACCAGTGCCCATGACCAAAAATGGTGGTAAGAATTTTAATGAAGAAGATCGGGAATGTAAGAGCAAACGGTCAAAACTAATGTTCCTTGTGGCTTCCTGGGACAATTTCATGACTATTTTTGTTCATTTCAAAAATAGGCATTTCTTTTTTTGGTTGTTTTTTTTTGTGTGTGTGATACGTGGGCCTCTCACTGTTGTGGCCTCTCCCGTTGCGGAGCACAGGCTCCGGACGCGCAGGCTCAGCGGCCATGGCTCACGGGCCCAGCCGCTCCGCGGCATGTGGGATCTTCCCAGACCGGGGCATGAACCCGTGCCCCCTGCAACAGCAGGCGGACTCTCAACCACTGCGCCACCAGGGAAGCCTAAAAATAGGCATTTCTTATATTCACTTTCTTTTGCATAAATTTTTATTTGCCTCTCATTCAGCAGCATATCTTGGAGGCTCTACCTTCAAAATAGTTCCAGATTCAAATATTTATCAACACAAGAACCCTATGGTGGTCAAGTATGATTATATCTCACCTGGATTATTGGAGTGGTCTCCTATCAGGTCCCCCTTTACCCACCCTTGCCTCCCTGTGGTCAGTTCTTAATGCAGCATCCAGAGTGATTCATAGACATAGAGGAGGTCTGTTTAAAAACTCACCAATGGGAGAGGATTTGGGGATGAGAGCAGAGCAGGAAGCACCAAAAATCTGTCTCCCCATCTAGACAACAGATGCACTGGCAGAATCTGTCTGATGTAACTATTTTTGGAACTCTGGAGTCTGGCTTGCAACTTCCAGGGAAAGGTTTGAACAGTAAAGTGTAATTAATTTTGGTCAGTTTCAGCTCAGACTACAGTAACAGCTACTTATCCTCTACCCCCAGCTGCATGGCAGGCAGCTGTGTACGTGTTCCTGGAGCAGCCTGCACACAGCTTGTAGGAGCCAGGGCAGGCAAAAACTACCCTGTCCACCAAATGTTAGGGATCTGTGCTTTGATAGGTGATTGCTGCTTCTGATCACAGAGATGCAGACAAAGAGGAGAGCAACCATTGTTGTTGCACCTTCCCGCACTGTTGCAAGCCTCTTCCCTTATGGCTAAAGTAACTTACAGGGGTTTTAAAGAACTGGAACCCTTCCCCACCTCCTCATTTTTCTCTTTTTCCCCCTTTTGGGATCCAGACATTAAGGCTAGGACGTTCAAAAACAATTGCATATATGGGGAAAATTAGAAAGTAAATGCACATGTCCAGGGAAAGGCATAGGCTCAGAAAAGACCTGAGATGATCTTAAGTTTATACCAGGATGATCCTTGGCATAGAGACAGACTACAACAATTGAGAAACAAAACAAAACAAAACCCAGAAACCATAACAGAACCAGCAAACCCTGGGGACAGGAGACAATATGATTTCCAGAGTTCCCATGTAATCAGATTCAAATGCCTAGTTTTCAACAAAAACTCAAAAGGCATACAAAAAATTAAAGTATGACCCATTCAAGGAAAAAAAATAAGTCAACAGAAACTGTCCTTGAAACTGATGGCAGGTGTACTAGACAAAGACTTTAAATCAATCATCTTAAAGATGTTCAAAGGATGAAAGGGAGACGTGGAGAAAGTCAAGAAAATGATGTGTGAACAAAATGGAATATCAACAAAGAGGTAGAAAACCTAAAAAGAGACCAAAAAGAAAACTGGAGCTGAAAAGTACAATAAGTGAAATAAAAATTTCATTAGAAGGATTCAAAGGCAGATTTAATCAGGCAGAAGAAAAAATTGGTGAAGTTGAAGATAGGGCAAGGAAATTGTTGAGTCTGAAGAGCAGAAAGAAAAAGGAGTGAAAAACAGTGAACAGAGCCTAAGGGACCTAGGGAATACTATCATGTGGACCAAAATATGCATGTGGGAGTCCCAGAAGAAGAGGAGAGAAGGTAAAGGACAGAGAGAATATTTTCAAAAACAATGGCTACAATCTTCCCAAATTTAACAAAAGACATGAATATAGACACTAAAGAAACTTAATGAACTCCAAGTAAGATGAACTTGAAGAAATCCACACTGAGACACACTATAATCAAATGGAGAGACTCTTGAAGGCAGCAAGAAAGAAGCAACTCATCACATACAAGTGATCCTCAAGAAGATAATCAGTAGACTTCTCATCAGGAACTCTGGAGGCCAGTAGGCAGTAGGCTGATATATTAAAAGTGCTCAAAGAAAAAAAGCTCTCAACCAAGAACCTTACATCCAACAAAACTGCCCTCCAAGAGCAGAGGAATTAACACATTCCCAGATAAACAAAAGCTGAGAAAGTTCATTACCACTAGACCTGCCCTGAAGGAAATGCTCAAGGGAGTCCGGCAGGGCAAAATGAAAGGACACTAGAAAGACTAGAAACTGTACGAAGAAATGTCTCTCAATAATGTAAATAACTGTAAACACATGGGTAATTATAAAAGCTGGTATTATTGTAACAATGGTGTATAAGTCCATTTTATGTTTTCTACATGATTTAAGAGACTAGGATATTAAAAAAAAAAGATTAGTCTAAAAGCTAATATTATTACACCCTTGGTTTGTAACCTCACACTTTGTTCTCTACATAATTTTAGACACCAATACATTTAAAAGAATTCTTAAATTATATTTTGGGGCACACATGTATAAAGATATAATTTTGTGACATCAACAACTGAAAGGAGTGAGGATAGAGTTCTAAAGGAGTAGGAGTTCTGTATGTCAAAAACTATTAAATGATTACTGTGTTAAAAACTATTATTAATTAGATCAATGGAACAGGACAGAAAGCCCAGAGATAAACCCACGCACATATGGTCACCTTGTCTTTGATAAAGGAGGCAGGAATGTACAGTGGAGAAAGGACAGCCTCTTCAATAAGTGGTGCTGGGAAAACTGGACAGGTACATGTAAAAGTATGAGATTAGAACACTCCTTAACACCACACACAAAAATAAGCTCAAAATGGATTAAAGACCTAAATGTAAGGCCAGAAACTATCAAACTCTTAGAGGAAAACATAGGAAGAACATTCTTTGACATAAATCACAGCAAGGTCTTTTTTGACCCACTTCCTAGAGTAATGGAAATAAAAACAAAAATAAACAAATGGGATCTAATGAAATTTAAAAGCTTTTGTACAGCAAAGGAAACTATAAACAAAACGAAAAGACAACCCTCAGATTGGGAGAAAATATTTGCAAATGAATCAACGGACAAAGGATTAATCTCCAAAATATATAAACAGCTCATGCAGCTCAATATTAAAAAAACAAACAACCCAATCAAAAAATGGGCAGAAGACCTAAATAGACATTTCTCCAAAGAAGATATACAGAGTGCCAACAAACACATGAAAGAATGCTCAACACCATTAATCATTAGAGAAATGCAAATCAAAACTACAATGAGATACCATCTCACACCAGTCAGAATGGCCATCATCAAAAAATCTAGAAACAATAAATGCTGGAGAGGGTGTGGAGAAAAGGGAACACTCTTGCACTGCTGGTGGGAATGTGAATTGGTACAGCCACTATGGAGAACAGTATGGAGGTTCCTTAAAAAACTAAAAATAGAACTACCATATGACCCAGCAATCCCACAACTGGGCATATACCCTGAGAAAACCATAATTCAAAAAGAGGCATGTACCAAAATGTTCATTGCAGCTCTATTTACAATAGCCCAGAGATGGAAACAACCTAAGTGTCCATCATCGGATGAATGGATAAAGAAGATGTGGCACATATATACAATGGAATATTACTCAGCCATAAAAAGAAACGAAATTGAGTTATCTGTAGTGAGGTGGACGGACCTAGAGTCTGTCATACAGAGTGAGGTAAGTCAGAAAGAGAAAGACAAATACCGTATGCTAACACATATATGTGGAATCTAAGAAAAAAAAAAGTGTCATGAAGAACCTAGGGGCAAGACAGGAATAAAGACACAGACCTACTAGAGAATGGACTTGAGGATATGGGGAGGGGGAAGGGTAAGCTGGGACAAAGTGAGAGAGTGGCATGGACATATATACACTACCAAACGTAAAATAGATAGCTAGTGGGAAGCAGCCACATAGCACAGGGAGATCAACTCGGTGCTTTGTGACCACCTAGAGGGGTGGGATAGGGAGGGTGGGAGGGAGGGAGACGCAAGAGGGAAGAGATATGGGAACATACGTATATGTATAACTAATTCACTTTGTTATAAAGCAGAAACTAACACAGCATTGTAAAGCAATTATACTCCAATAAAGATGTTAAAAAAAAGAACTATGATTGAAGTTAAGCTGGTATACATTTAAATTGGAGTGTTATAACTTTAGGATATTAAATGTAATACCCAAACTCAACAGAAGACAGCTATGACTATACACAAAAGGAAATAAGAAAGGAATTTAAATGTTTCACTATAAAAAAATCAGCTAAACAGAAAAGAAGACAGTAATGTAGAAAATGAGGAACAAAAAGCTAGAAGGCAAGCAGCAAAATGACAGAAGTAAGGCTCTCATCAGTAATTACCTTACTTGGAAATAGATTAAAATCTCCAGTCAGAAAATAGAGATTGGCAGAATGGATAAAAACATATGATCCAACTATGGTTTGTCTATAGGAGACTCACCTTAAATCCAAAGACAAAAATAGATTAAACTAGATTGAAAGTGAGAGGATAGAAAAAGATATTCCATGCAAATAGTAACCAAAAGAGAGCAGAAGTGGCTATACTAATGTCAGACAAAATAGACCTTAACCAAAAAAGTTTTCAAGAGACAAAAAAGGACATTTTATATTAATAAAAGTTTCAATACAGCAAGATATAACAATTATAAACATTTTTCACCTAATAACAGATTAGCAAAATATATGAGGTAAAAACTGAAAGAATCAAAGGGAGAAATATCACTACAATAATAGTTGGAGACTTCAATACCCTACTCTCAATAATGGAGAGAAAAACCAGACAGAAGATAGCTAAGGGAAAAAGAGGACTTAACACAATAAACCAACTAGATCTAACGGACATGTACAGAACACTCTACCCAACAACAGCATACCCATTCTTCCCAAGTGCACATGGGACATTTTCCAGGATAATCCATAGGTTAGGCCACACATTAATTCTCAACAGATTTAAAAAGACAGATATTTTACAAAGTATCTTATTTGACCACAATGGGATGAAGTTTGAAATAAACAACAAAAGTAAAACTGGAAAGATCACAAATTTGTGGAAATTAAAAATGCATTTTAAAATACCAATGAATCAAAGAGGAAATTATGAGGCAATCAGCAAACACTTACAAGCAAATGAAAGAAAAACATACCAAAACTTATGGGACACAGCAAAAACAGTGTTAAGGGGGAAACTGTAAGCTTTATTTTAAAAACTTACATTAAAAACAAGAAAGGTCTCAAATCAACAACATAACTTTACAACTTAAGGAACCAGAATAAGAACAACAAACTAAACCCAAAGCTAGCAGAAGGAAGGAAATGATAAAAATTAGAGCATAGATTAAAGAAGTAGAGAATAGAAAAACAATAGAGAAAATCAATGAATCCAAAAGTTGGTTCTCTGAAAATATCAACAAAAAATTGATAAAACCTTTAGCTAGATGGACTGAGAAAACAATGGAGAAGACTAAAAATCAGAAATGAAAGTGAGGACATTGCTACTGATTCTACAAAAATAAAAAGAGTAGAAGCGAGTACTATGAAGAACAAATTGGATAACCTAGATGAAATGGACAAATTCCTAGAAACACAAAACCTACCAAGACTAAACCACAAAGAAATAGAAAATCTGAATAGATCTATAACAAGTAAGGACATTGAATCAGTCATCAAAAATCTTTCTACGAATAAAAGCCCAGGACCTGATGGCTTCACTAGTGAATTCTACCAAACATTTAAGGAAGAAATAATTTTTTTCCAAAAAACTGAAAAGGAGAGTACACTTCCAAACTCATTCCATGCAGCCAGCATTATCCTATACCAAAGCCAGACAAAGATACTACAAGAAAACTATAGACTAACATCCCTAATGAACATGGATGCAAAAATCCTCAACAAAATACTAGCAAACTGAATTCATAAGCAAATTAAAAGGATTATACACCATGGTCAAGTGGGATATATTCCTGAAATGCAAGGATGGTTCAACATACAAAACTCAATCAATGTAATATGTAATATTAGCAGAAAGAAAGGGCTCAAACACATGATTATCTCAATTGATACATAAAAGGCATTTGACAAAATTCAACATACTTTCATAATAAAAGCACTCAACAAACTAGGAATAGAAGGAAACTACCTCAACATAATAAAAGCTATATATATAAAAAACAGCAACAACAAACAACATATGCAATGTTGAAAAACTGAAATCCTTTCCTCCAAGATAAGGAACAAAGCAAGGGTATCTGCTTTTTCCATTCTATTTAACATAGTACTACAACTTCTAACCAGAGAAATTAGACAATAAAGAGAAATAAATGGCATCCAAATTGGAAAGGAAGAAGTAAAAATATCTCTGTTCATAGACAATATGATCTTATATGGAGAAAACCCTAAAGATTCCACAAAAATCTGTTAGAACTATTAAATCAATTCAGCAAAGTAGCAGGATACAAAGTCAACACACAAAAATTAGATGCATCTCCTTATACTAAGAATGAACAATTTGAAAAGGAAATTTAAAAAATAATTCCATTTACAATAGCATCAAAATGAGTAAAATACTTAGGAATTAACTTAACCAAGGAGGTGAAAGACTCGTGTAATGGAAACTACAAGACATTGCTGAAAGAAATTAAAGAAGACATAAATAATTGAAAACAGATTCCACATTTATGGATTGAAAGACTTAATATTGTTAAGATGTCAATACTACCCAAAGTCATCTACAGATTCAATGCAATCCCTGTCAAAATCCCAATGACTTTTTTTTTGCAGAAATAGAAAAACCCATCCTAATATTCATATGGAATCTCAAGAGATCCTGAATAGACAAAACAATCTTGAGAAAAAACAAAGCTGGAGGACTCACATTTCCTCTTTTCAAAGCTTACTTCAAAGATACAGTAATCAAAACAATGTGGTACTGGCATAAAGACAGATGTACAGACCAACTGAATAAAACAGAGACCCTCGCATGTATTGTCAAATGATTTCTGATAAGGCTGCCAAGACTATTCAATGGGGAAAGGACAGTCTTTTTAACAAATGGTGCTGGGAAAACTGGATATCCTCATACTGGAAAATGAAGCTGGATCATTATCTAACACCGTATACAAAAATTAACTCAAAATTGATCAAAGATTTAAATGGAAGTCCAAACCTGTAAAACTCTTAGAAGAAAACATAGAGCAAAATTTAATGACATTGGACTTGGCAATGATTTCCTGGATATGGCACCAAAAGCACAGGCAACGAAAGAAAAAGTAGACAAACTGGACTTCATGAACATTAAAAAATATTATGCATCAAAAGACACTATTAACAGAGTAAAAAGGCAACCCACAGAATGGGAGAAAATACTTGCAAATCATATATCTGATAAGGGACTAATATCCAGAATACATAGAAAACCCCAAAACTCAACAACAGCAACAAAAAAAATCAAGAATGGGAAGAGTACTTGAATAGGTAGATATTTTTTGGAGAAAAAAAGATATACAAATGGCCAATAAGAGTATGAATAGATTCTCAGCATCACTAATAATTAGGAATATGCAAATCAAAAGTACAATGAGATACCACCTCACATTCATTAGGGTGGCTTCTATAAAAAACAGAAAATAACAAATGTTGATAAGAATATGGAGAACTTGGAGCCCTTTGTACTGTTGGTGAGAAGGTAAATGGTACACGCACTATGGAAAACAACATGGCTATTCCTCAAAATTTTTAAATAGAATTTCCATATGTTGCAGCAATTCTACTTCTGGGTATATGCCCAAAATAACTGAAAACAGAGTCCATACACCCATGTACACCCATATTTATAGCAGCATTATTCACAGTAATGGAAGCAACTCAAGGGCCCATAGATAGAAGAATAAATAAGTAAAATGTGGTATATACATACAAGGGAATATTATTTGGCCTTAAAGAGGAAGGAAATTCTGACACATGCTACCACATGGATCAACCTTAAGGATATTATGCTACATGAAATGTCAGTCACAAAAAGACAAGTACTGTATGATTCCAGCTTACATGAGATACTTAGACTAGTCAAACCCATAGAAACAGAAAGTACAATGGTGGTTTCCAGGGGTTTGAGGGGGGAGGAGAATGAGGGGTTATTGTTTAACAGGTGCAGAATTTCAGTTTTACAGTATAAAAAGAGTTACAGAGACGGATGGTGGTTATAGACGCACAATTTTATGACTGTATTTAATTCCACTAGATGGTACACTTAAAAATTCTTAAGATGGTAAATTTTATATTATATGTATTTTACCACAATAAAAAATTATTTTTAAAAGCCTCTCTGATGGGCTTCCCTGGTGGCGCAGTGGTTGAGAATCTGCTTGCCAATGCAGGGGACACAGGTTTGAGCCCTGGTGTGGGAAGATCCCACATGCCGTGGAGCAACTAGGCCTGTGAGCCACAACTACTGAGCCTGCGCGTCTGGAGCCTGTGCTCCGCAACAAGAGAGGCCGTGACAGTGAGAGGCCCGCGCACCGCGATGAAGAATGGTCCCTGCCCGCCGCAACTAGAGAAAGCCCACGCACAGAAATGAAGACCCAACACAGCCAAAAATAAATAAATAAATTAATTAATTAAAAAAAAAAAAGCCTCTCTGATGACTTTCACCTTACTCAGTGTAAAAGCCAACAAGCTCCCACATCAGTGATTCTCATCTCCTAGTGGGCATCTAAGTCCTCTAGGGAGCTTTAAATTATACATATACCTGTGCTACCCCTATCAATTAGGTTTAAATTGGTCCAGGGTGGGGCCCAGAAAGAACCTGGTTCCTGTCCAACGTCATTTCCTACTACCTTCCCCACCCTCACTGCAGGTGCACTGGCCTCTAAGCACACTTCCTCCTCAGGCCTCACATGTCCCTCACGTGCCTTTCCTCCTGTTTCACTCCTCCTTGAGCTGACACTCAATAAGTATCTGTTAAATGAATAAATTATTCTAATTAATGCAACGTGGTATGACTGATTTAAGAAGTCTGCACCACTAAAATATACTCTTTTACCTGGTCATTTAAAATTTCTCAACCTTTTTCAGAAACTTATCCACTGCCTAAGTTGAGAGACAGGTGCACTTGGAATGAACACTGTCCTATCCTCGCCATTTTTAGAGTTGGAGGGAACCTAGTAGGATGTTTCTGCTCAGTGCATTGTTTTGTAAAAATGATGAAAAGAAAGAGCAATCCCCATGACAGCCAACTACAACTAAGGATTTTCTTTTGGGTCCCAAGTCTTGTTCTCATTCATATAGGTTTTTCACTGTATGCCATAAGATGTCCACGAATGTTTAAATATAGAAAATATGTTAAAATTTTTATTGGAGTATAGTTGATTTACAATGTTGTGTTAAAAAAGTTTTAAATGGGCTTCCCTGGCGGCGCAGTGGTTGGGAGTCCGCCTGCCGATGCAGGGGACGCGGGTTTGTGCCCCGGTCCGGGAAGATCCCACATGCCGCGGAGCGGCTGGCCCCGTGAGCCATGGCCGCTGACCCTGCGCGTCCGGAGCCTGTGCTCTGCAGCGGGAGGGGCCACGGAAGTGAGAGGCCCGCGTACAGCAAAAAAAAAAAAAAAAAGTTTTAAATCACGTATCTTAGAAACATGCTCCCTATTTCCCATAGCCTGGGGAACCCTCAGCTGCTGCATTCTCTGATGGCAAAAGTTCCCTAGACTGAGAAGCATTTTATTACCTACCTCCCTAATTGAACCTGAAAGAACTTAAGACCCTAAAAGCGCCAATGACTTACCAAGATGACACAGTTAATTAGATACTGGAATTAAAACTGGAATTTGGCCCCTAGCCTCTGGTTACAGGGCTTTCTCTGTGTGCCTATTTCCTGTTCACAAGCACATGCAAAGTCTTTATCCCATTAAACACTCCACACCACCTCACAATTTCTAACCACATTATTGCATGAGATCAATGGCAAGGGAAGGAGGGTGGCACTAGGAAAATTACCTAAAGCTTTTCAAGCAAATCTCCATTTTCTGATGATGAGTTGGAATTTCTGTAGAAACGCTCAGCAGGAAATCAAGTTATCTAAAATGCTCAGTAGGGCAATAGTCATGGAATGGGGCTTGTCAACTAACAGTGAACACACAGAAGGCAAAATTCTGACCTTCAATGGGAGAAAATGAGTGAATAAATTGTGGCAATATTTCAATCAAGGAATCTTTTGCTACTTTAAAAAGCAGTGTAGGAGCTCTTACTTGATTTTAGAAGAGCGCCATGCGTAAGGTCATGTTAAGGGAGAAAAGCAAGTTGGAGTCATGTACATAGGATGATACTAACTTTTATGAAATTAATCAAATAACAACTCTCTTTGTATACTTACATGAGTGTGAAAAAAGTTATTAAGGGGATATACACCAACTGTTAACGTTGGTTTTCACAGGAGGAAATGGAGAGAAGCCTAAGGAAGGTTATTCTCTTTCTCTTAAGGCAAGGACTGGACCACTTTCTCCTCAAGCAAGTTATTCTATTTTGAGTTCCAAAAAGTTGGGTGAATATCATTTATTGGTGAAAAATCAAAGCTTTTTAATTGCCTCTTTAGAAGAAGAAGAGTAATTTCATTAAGTGGAGACAGACACAAACAGAAAGTCAAGAAGGCATGAGTGAATAGCTCTAAATCCCCACCTGCTGATTAGGTCAGCTCCCATTGAGAGAAATCAACTTGGGGGGGGAAAAGGAACAACATAGAGACAATGGGGAGTTAACAACATTCTATCCAGAAAGAAAAGTAATTCAGGTAATATCAAATGAGAACTCCAACTTCAGGTTAGAGATGGCAATGCAATAGTGCATCTAAAGTCAAGGACTAGACTAGACGACCTTGAGTGGAAGCTCTCTGTCCAGGCTGCCCACGATTATCCACGGACGATGGTGACTTGGAAAAACCTCAAAGAAACAGGTCTGACAATTATTGACAAGTAAACAGCTGAGGAGAAACACTGTCTTATCTTCTGAAGGGATGTATCAAAGCTATCTTCAGGTTTTCTGAGAAAGAAAATGTATAAAAATTATAATACTGAGGTCAAGATTCTTTCCTTCTTTCACAAATATTATTAAACGCTGACTAGTGGTCAGACAGTATTCTATGTGAGATACAGGGGTGAATAAGACAAAATTCCTGGCTTCAGAGTGTGCCCATTCTAGTTTATGATACTGATAATAAGCAAGCAAATAACGTAATGACAGGTAGAAACAGATGCCATGGGGGCACAGAGTCAGGCTAAAGTAGTAGTGGTGGATGGGTTCCACTTTAAATAAAACGGCCGGGAAGTATCCTCTGAAGAGCTTAGAGCAGAGGCATAAATAAACCGAGAAAACAAGTCATGTGAAGATCTGGGAAGAGTGCTGAGAGCAGAGGGAACAGCAAGCACAAAGGCCTGGGCAGAACCAGACTGATATGTGAGGAATAGCAAGAAGGCTAGTAGCTAAAGTAGACAAAGCAAGGTTCAGAGTCACAGGCGATGAGGAAGGTCCTGTAGGCCACGGGGAAAGGAATTTAGACTTTGTTTTGAATGTGGTGGGAAACCACTGGAGGGCTTTGGCAAAATAGTAACTGAACGTGAGTTACATTTTAAAAAGATTGCTCTGGGTATAGCATGAAGGACAAATTGTAGAGGAATAAAAATATCAGTAGAAGCTGGCAGACTGGTGAGAAGGCTTTTGCCTTAGTCCGTAGTGGCTTCTTCAATTAAAGTAGTGATAACAAAGGTGGTGGTGAAAAATTGCTCCACTCTTTCCCAGAGCTTTGCATGCTAACAGGCAACTAATACAGGTGATAGAAAAGGTTTTGCTACTTTTCTCCTGGAGCAGGGAGTGTCTGCTCACCTTATACTTGCTTAACCAAGAGGTCTTCATGAAGAACACAAGAGATCAACTCAAAGTGACTTTTTGACTTTTCCTAGACTGAGAAGCAGCTGGCAGCTTCACTGCTGAAATGTGGACTAGGCACAGACTCAACAGCGCCCCATCACACACTCTAGGGCCAGACAAGTGCACTTATAGAGGTTACATGCAGGTGGCAAGGGAAATCCAGAAAGAGCACAGCAGGAGGCAGAGGGGGTGCTGGATCCCCCTCTTCTCTAGACTGTAAAACTTCAAGACTTCCTGCAGTCTTAATTCTTAAGAGGATCGGAGTTTTATTAGGCTATGTTAGAGCCTGCATATCCTTTTCAGCAACGAGACAAGAGCATTCATTTGTCCTCCTTACTCTCTCCTTGTTATCTCTAAGTACACCTTTAAATTAGTGAACTGCAAAATCATCACACAGACCTAAAAGGGAGTTGAAGATGTAAAGGAATTTTTAGAAAATCATTATATTTGCACTATAATTTTTTCCAAATTCTTCTAAGTCCCTGTTTTTCCAATACATCTATAGTTGGACTATTTTAATTAGGCAATGGGGATCCATTGTAGCTGACTGATCTAGGAAGTGGACTGTGGATCTGTTTTTTTTTAAAAGTAGCACATTTATTATATATATTACACCTTCCAGGTTAAAAGCTCAGAAGAGTAACCTTACAATAGAGGGACCTCTGAGCTGGGAATGTGGGTCATAAAACCCAGTCTTATGACTGGGAGAAGTACTTTATACTCTTCTCCACTTGTTCATCTGTAAATTGGTGTAACAATACCTATCTTACCTACTCCACAAAGTTGTATATATTTTCTGACCATAAAGCAAGATGGATACTCCTATATGAGAGAGAGAAAACGTGCTGAAGGGGAATTTGCTGCAACTCCAGAAAATGAGCGAGGCTAAGTGTGTAAAGGGTTGAAGGGAAGTGACGAAGACACTAGAAGTGCTACTGATGTGGTGGAAAAGCAGGACCAGCAATGGGCAGCCAAAGAGATTTTTTTAAAGACAGAATCTGCCTCTTTTGGGTCCTAGCTGGCTCATGGGGCTAGTGCAACTTCATACAGAATAAAAAGCAGAAAGTCTCAAACTCTTACAAACTCAAAAAGTTCATAAACTCTGTTCCATGTGATACCACATCCCTCCCCAGAGGTTACCACTGGTATCTGTTTGGGACTATCCTTCTAGAACATCCTTAGGCAGTTACAATAATATATGATGTATAACTAAATTAAACATTTGAAACTTTATTGCAGGAAGATAGATTTTTAAAGTAAATTATTTTAATAATTTAAAACTGCACTAAGACTTTTGGGACATCCTATATCTTTTTATACCATTTTAACTCTGAATTTTCGTTATTTCCATCATTTAAATTATAAGAATGTATTGAGTACATATTCATGACTATCAACATTTTAATTAGAATTCTACTCACATTGATTATTTTTTCCAAATTGAATTCTATTACCCATATTTTAATATATGATAAATTGTCTATACAATGCAGTTATATTTTTATATTTTGCATTTGTGTTAGAAAAGTTATTGGGATCAGGATTTCTTTTTATTTTGCCTTTTCACCTTTTCAAGGATTTATTCATTGATTACTTTTTGATTTATCATATTTTATAGTTTTGCCAAAGTGAATTTTGATCTGTATCTTTTATTTTTATAAAATCCAATTTTCCTGTGTCAAATTTTGCAGATCCAAAATTTGCCAAGATTTTACTTTTCCTATCCATATTCGGCAACAACAAAGTTCATGTTGTGCGGTTTTAGCCTTTGTCAATTTTATTCTCTATTGATTCTTTTCATCAGCAATGTTTGTTATGAATTGAATGATTACTGACTCTTTGCATTCGATTTGCAGATCATCCATAAGATAACTGTAAGCAATTCCCTCTCCCTCGAGTTTCAGAATGGCTCTGTTGCTTGAATCCTATTTTTCTTACTTTTCATCTCCCTGAATACCATTGTGGGACATATAGCAAGCAGTGAAGTTAAAAAGACATTTGAAATGCCCTGAGCTGATACAAGAAATAAGAAATAACACTGATCTGAATACATGCATAAAAAATGAAATAATTTGGCATCTCTACATGCCAGCTGGTTGGTATACAATGCTACAGTGAATTCAGAACCATGCCATCTACTACCATCTCCACTGGAGGCATTAATGTGACAATGAGGTTTAGGCTGGCATCTGGAACCAATTTATCCATCAGGCATGGCAGTCTCAGTGCTAGGGCCACAATACTTAAAGGACCCAGAAAAATGTCTTAAATTCTTTTAAAATCAGATGGGAAAAATAAACTTTTAGGTTGAAGAAAAGGATGATATATAATATTGATATATTTTTCTTTATACAATACAGTTATAAAATCTAACTTTTTAAAATAAATTTAAAACATATTTTTAAAATATAATTTAAATTTAGCGGGAGGGGAGAAAGAAGCCTGCAAAAGCGGAAGTTCCTAGGGCCCATGAAATCGAAACGTTGGCTTCTCGGCATAAGGGCATCAAATTGACATGGCAGCGTATACCACACACCTACAGAGTGTGAGAGAATTCTTGGGAACAAGCATTTTATAACATGATAAAAATCAAGCTTGCTTATTAAAAAATACTCAACATTAATATAACCAGTATTTTCTCATTTTCCTTCCAGGGGAAGAAAGCTCAAGTACCAGGCTGGCTCAAGGCCAGATCCCTGGCTACCTTGGCCCCTGGTTGGCCCTACCACAGCTGGTCACTATAACCCATGTGGCTGGGTCTGGCTGTGAACAGAGAAGCCCTAGCAGACACATGTCTGGCCAGCTGGCTTGTGCTCAGAGAAACCATGTTTTACAGGGATCTGTCACTAGGTCCTCTGGGTTCCTTGACTTCACCTTTGTTCCTCAGCACCTGACTCAGGGACTCAGTCAGTACTGACAGACTCACCTTCACTACTCTGGTAAGAGTGGAAGCTGATATGGAATTACACACCATTAATAGTTGTATCTATTGTTTCAGAAAAAAAAATTTTTCTCTGATCAAATTCTGGTGAGAACTAAGAATAACAAGATTTCTTCAGAGGAAATATAAAGTACTTTCCTCCCGTTATTTTCTGTTGGTGGTTCATTACCTTCCCTTCCCTCCCACTTTCCTCTTTGGCACTTCTTCTCCCCTTCCATGAAGTCACGCATCTGGAAAGAATTTTTAGGGTCATCAGAGCCAGTGGGAATATGCTCTTTGCCTTCTGGGTTAGGTCATTCCCATTTCTTACAATTTCTCTCCTAAACCAGAGGATCAGAGTTTGACAATTGCTGCTCGTATCTTCCAGAAACAACAGTTCCATTCTTCTACCTCCCCCCTTTTTTTCTTTTCTTTTAAAGGGCACTAGCTCTGAGTTCCCACCAATTTCAGGCCTGTTTGGATCCTCTGAGGTGATGGCCAAAAGCAGTCTCCATACAGTTAACTTTGCCAACACGCTCACATTCTTTCCATGGCAATGTCATTAAAGGCATTCTAACTGCCTAAGACTCCCCTATTCTTCCAAATAATTCTATACCATAGATGTGACCTCAAAGTTATTCACCATTAGCCTTTGATTACATCATGGCTTGGCAATTTGACCTTTTCTTCCACTAGTTGGAACCAGGAGCCTTGCTTTGTTCAACAAATAAATATGTAGCTTCCCTTACAGGCAGGCAATAGGGAGACAGGGTGAGAGGAGGTTATGGTGTGATTAATGAACTGTTTGTTTTTGAATCAAGATAAACTGGCTAATTTGGATGTACTATGGATTTGCAACCTGATACTGAGCCACCCACAGAAGCCCTTTGGAGTTCATACATCTGTACTTCTCAACAGAAGATGCTGTCAAACAACACTTCCAAAATAAGACAAAGTGTATTTTACAACAAGCATTGGTGAGAATGTGGAGAAATTGAAACCCTTGCCCACAGTTGGTGGTAATGCAAAATGGTATAGCATACAGAAGATAGTATGGAGGTTCCTCAAAAAATAAAAAAGTAGAACTACCAGGTGATCTAGCAATCCCACTTATGGGTATTTATCCAAAAGAACTGAAATCAGGACCTCAAAGAGGTATTAGGACTCCTGTGTTCACTATAGCACTAGTCACAATAGCCAGGATGTGGAAACATCCTAATTGTCAATCGACAGATGAATTTGGTATTAATATACAATGGAATATTATTCAGCCTTAAAAAAGAAGGAAATTCTGCCAAATGTAACAACATGGATGAACCTTGAGGACATCACACTAAATGAAATCAGCCAGTCACAGAAAGGTAAATACTGCATGATTCTACTCATGTGAGGCATCTAAAAAGTCCAATTTATGAAATCAAAGAGTGCAGTGGTGGCTGCCAGGGGCTGAGGAGAGGAGGAAATGAGGAGTTACCCTAAGGGGCATAAATGAGAAGCACAAAGTTTCACTTAAGCAAGATAAATAAGCTCCAGAGACCTGCTCTAAAGCATCATACCCACAGTCAACAATATATAGTACACTTAAGATTTTGTTAAGAGGGAACATCTGATAAGTATTTTCGGTTTTTTTGTTTGTTTTGTTTTTTTTTAGAAGATGTTGGGATAGGAGTTTTATTAATTTATTTATGCTGCGTTGGGTCTTCGTTTCTGTGCGAGGGCTTTCTCTAGTTGTGGCAAGCGGGGGCCACCCTTCATCGCAGTGCGTGGGCCTCTCACTATCGCGGTCTCTCCTGTTGCGGAGCACAGGCTCCAGACGCGCAGGCTCAGCAGTTGTGGCTCACGGGCCCAGTTGCTCCGCGGCATGTGGCATCCTCCCAGACCAGGGCTCGAACCCACGTCCCCTGCATTAGCAGGCAGATTCCCAACCACTGTGCCACCAGGGAAGCCCCTGATAAGTATTTTTACCATAAAAAAACCAAAAAGATAAGAGAAGGTATGTTTTTGAGTATAGTTCTTCTCCCCAAACATTATAGCATATTAGGAAAGGCAAATAAGTCCAGGTGGAAAATTATATAAATACCTCCCCACACCACTGAGCTACATTAAGAAGGTGGGTACCCCACCACTCAAAGTTCTTTTTCCACTGAATGATCTCACAGGAAAGACCCTGCTTTTGTCTACCAGTATGTCTTAAAGATGTTCCATGTTACTACACAAAGAGCATCCTCATACTTTTTTTAATCGACTTAACTTTTTAGAGTAGCTTTAGATTCACAGCAAATTCATTTGAAACTACAGAAATTTCTCGTATACTTCCTGCCCTCACACATGCACAACTGACCCCACTATCACATCCCTCACCAGAGGGGTGTATTTGTTACAATCAATGAACTTACACTGACACATCATTATTATCCAAAGTCCATAGTTCAAATTCATTCTTGATGTTATACACTCTATGGGTTTGGACAAAAGTATAATAACACCTAACCGCCATTATAGGATCATACATAGTAGCTTCACTGCATTAAAAGTCCTCTATGCTTTTCCTTTTCATCCCTCCCTCATCCCTAACCCCTGGCAACCACTTATCTTTTTACTATCTCTGTAGTTTTGCCTTTTCCATAATGTCATATCGTTGGAATCATATGGAATGTAGCCTTCTCAGATTGACTTTTTTCACTTAGTAATATGCATTTAAGTTTCCTCCATGCTTTTTCATGGCTGGATAGCTCATTTCTTTTTAGTCCTGAATAATACTCCATTGTATGGATGTATCACAGTTTATCCATTCACCTACTGAAGGACATTTTGCTTGCTTCAAAATATTGGCAATTATAAATAAAGCTGCTACAAACGTCCACATCCAGAATTTTGTGTGGACAGCTTCATACTTTTTTTTACAGCTATATAATTTTACATTATGAAGACATGCCATTATTTTTTTGTACCATTCCTCCACTGATGAACATTTAAATATTTCCAGGCTTTTGCTACTACACACAGAGTTGCAATAAATAACATTTTAGATATATCATTTCACATGTATGTGCAAATGTATCCTCAAGATAATTCCTTCAAGTGGGACTTCTGGATCAAAGGGTATAAGTATGTTGTAATTTTAATGTATATTGCCAAATTGACCTCCATAAAGGTTGTAAAAACATACCCTCCTACTGGCAATATGTGGGAGTGTCTGTTCCCCTATGGCGTCTTGTTGTTCTTTCCCACTGAAACCCTTCTTCACCCATTCCTTCCCATGGCCCTTGCAGGAAGCAGAGACCTGCTGCCCATTGACCCTATGCACTACCAGGCACATGTATTTCTTTTCTGTGCATTGTTGGCCTTGGTCATAGATTCAAAGACTGCAGAAGGCTGAAGAAGTGTTTGTGTCAAAGTACCTTCTGTGAATAATCTTATAATAAGTATAGGTACTACTGTAGAGATATTTCAAGAAGACCATAAGGTTTAAAAGACAAAATCATTATCATATATTACTAAGAGACTCTTAGTGAATGCAGAGCCAGCTGATCCTGGTATGATGCAGGCTCTTCTAATACCCTCTGTGACAGCTGCCTCCTGTGAGAAATCTGTAAACGTGGAAACACGGATAGTCTCTAAGGATACCCCCTCATTGTCTTTTGGGTTGGAGCTGTTTTCTAAACAAAAATCCCTAAAAACTTAGTGACATTTGCTGAATGGCCAGCGGGTTTAAACAGGCCTGAGACTATTAACATGGAAGAAGCAGAGCCCTCTTTCTGACCCTCCACTCTGATTATCTCTGTTAAACTGAATTTAGCAACGTGGTGTTAGATCTACTTTCAGATCCATTGTAAGTTCTCTCTTTGACATGTGATGTCCTCACACTAAAACTCTCCACATAGTCAGAAAAACCCCTCAAGCAACGCAGCCATGGCACAGAGGTTTAAGGCCCAGCCTTTTCTTTGCCTGGGACAGTGTCAGACGTGTCCTTGTGTGGGAGGTGGGCTTCAAGATGATCCATGATGACCTCACTTCCTGGTATGTATGCCCTTGTGTAATTCCCTTTGAGCAGGGCCTGATTCCATGACTTGCTTCTAACAAAAAGAACATGACAGAAGTGAGGGAAGACACTTCCAAGATTAGGTTATAAACGACTAAGGTTCTGTCTGGGGTCACTCTGTTTCTTACTCTCTTTTTGAGTCACTTAGTTTGGGGAAAGCCAGCTTCTGGGTTGGGTGCTGCTCTATGGAGATACCCACATGCTAAGGAAATGAGGGAAGCCTTCAGTCAACAGGCAATGTGGAACGGAGGCCCTCAGTCCAACAGCCCACGAGGCACGAGTGAGCTTGAAGGCAGATCGTTTCATTTCAACTTGATGTAATTTCAGCCCTGACCAACATCTTGACTGCAACCTCCTGACTGAGCCTAAGCCAGAAGCACCCAACTAAACTGCCCCCAGATTCCTGACTTTCAGAGACCATGAGTTAATAAATGTTGTTGTTCTAAACTACTAAGTGTGAGGGTGATTCATTATACAGCAATAGATCACGAAGGCACGTTATTACAGAAACTGTGCCACCCTCTGGAGAGGACATTACAGACACAGTCAGGAGATGCAGATGGTCACCAGGTCTGTGATAATTTTTAGCAAATCATGTAACATTCTTTTCCTCTCAATTCAGGAAGCAACAAGAATTACCTGTTTCATGAGATTAGAAAATTTTGAGAGGAGAAGAGGTTCTTGCTTATCCTCTCTAACCTCAGGGACTTCATAACTTTCAGAAAGAATAAATGCAAAACTTTTTGCCACTGAGTTTCCTAGTACTGTAGCAAATAAACATAACTTTTTAATACATGTTTAATAATGATTGCTAAATAATGATTCTTAAGGCTCTTGAGGATTTCTAAATATAGTGAAAATATTTTAGTGACACTGGTTCAGCTAAAAAATCCACAGTAGCAATAAGTTAATGAGTCAATCAATAGTAGTCAATAAGAAATTTTAAATGTATTAGGCTGCTACTTCGTAAGCTGCAGGCACTGTGGTAGGAAGTTTATTTCATTTATTTCAAATCCTATGAGGTAGGTGTTACAGACTACATATTTATGTTCTCCCAAAATTCATATGCTGAAATCTTAACCCTCAGTGGGATGCTATTATTAACCCTCAGTGGGATGGTATTCCTTTGGGAGGGAAGTAGGCCCTTAGGGTGGAGCCCTCGTGATGGGACTAGTCCTGTTTTAAAGAGTCACAAGAGGGCTTAGGAAGACAGTCCACAAACCAGGAAGAACTTCGGCTCTCACCAGAACACCACCCACCATGCTGGCACCCTAATCTCTGGATTCCAGCCTCCAGAACTGTGAGAAATAAATTTCTGCTGTTTAAGCCACCCAGTCTATGGTATTCTTGTTATAGTAGCCAGAACTAAGACAGTAGGAACTGTAGTAGTCATCAATTTCTTTATAGACCTAGGGAAAATGCATGCTAGATTACCTAGGTGATACAGAAGTAATGCAAATATATTTGAGAACATGAGGTAGCATGGGAGTTAACCCCTTCAACCACACAATCATTTCTGTACCCCCGAATTCCCCACACTGCAGTGTACAGTGGGAGTTCTGGTTACCAACAAGTTACTCAGCATTCTTTGGGATGGCTACCTTAGCTCAACATAACTGTCTTCTCTTTGTTTTTCTAGCAACTATTAATCATAAAGGGGAAGATCTGATTGGGTCAGTTTGTACCCGTCCAATATAAGTTGACTATTTGGTCAATATTTGAACTTATTGGTTAAATACCTTGCCCAGCTACCTCCAAGACATCTTCCCTCGTATTCAGTTCATAAGCAGTAGCCTGTGTCCAATAAATTGCTCTTTGGTCTAATCATCTCTACCTAGATTGGAAGACTTAGTCTCACTTAAAAAGAAAATGGCATGTCATAGCAGCTTATGCTGGAAAGAACAAATTGAAACCACTTTCCTTCAGAAGTAGCTATGTAAAGAGAAAGCACTCCAGATGTTATGGACTTCTGCTGCAGCCCATTCAGTACAATTACTATCCCCTTGTGACAAGACAGTGTTTTAATGTGTCAGCAGCTATGGTCTATTTTGCATATTCCCCGTTAACCCATGACCCTGCCGTATTTAGCCAGCTAGATATGGAGAATCTATTGCCTGTACGAAGGTCACAGCTGACTGTAGAGAACAAAAATTAAATGTTAATTCTTAGCTTTTGAACCTCAAAATCTGAGGTCCAGATGTGAGACAAAAGAGTTGGAAGATTACATGAGCAGACAGAGTGAGTTTTCTGCCCACTGGATACTAGATAAAATTTCCTTGGACGTGGGGAAGAAAAAGAGTAAAAGGAAAGCAATACTAAGGAAGTCTGATAAGGGATACTATACTCTGTCTTCTCCTGAGGTCAAAATCTACAAGGGGAAGAACAATGGAACAGTTGGTAAATTGGAGGACATGAGAGTAGAGATCTGTGTCTCGTTTCTGAAGTGGAACCTAGAAAGCAGGAAGGATACAGATCTCCTCCCTACCCTGAGTGGCTGGAGCAGCACTAGATTAGACTGGGCAGTGGGTCCTGACACAGCTTCAGGGGTGAAGAAGCTCACCCAAGGGAGCTGTGCTCAGTGAGTGTCAGTGGGCCTGAAGGATCCCTACCACCGGGCCAAGTGAGACGCAAAACGATCTGATTGGACTTTGGACAGAGACTAGATGGGGGAATAGAGCTCTTACATGTGTATATCTGCCAATGTCTGAACACCAATATGGCTAAGGATACAGCAGCAGATTCCCCATGGATAGATGGCAAACAAGACTAGACACGTTTTCCTGTTCCTTCCCCATGCCCTGATGGCTTAAGGCTCTCAGAATTTTGATACAATTCCACTGAGAAGCAGGAGGGAAGTCAACAAGTCAACCATGAATTGACTTAGAAAATCCTTAAGTGAAACACAGAAGCATGAAATGACTGAAATTAAGTTTCATCTTTTAGGCGAAGTAAAGGCTTGAGACTGACTTTCCTTTGAAAATAATCATTGTCTCCTGAGAGATTCTTTACTAGGAATGTATGCATCCTCTAGGGAAATGGAATGTTCTTCCTTGGAGAAAGAGAAATTGCAGAAAAATAAATATAGAAGCATTATTGTAGCTCAGCCAAACCATGTAGAAAAAGCTCAATTTTCTAAAATTTACACAGAGCCCATCTGACATTTTAGACTGAAATGACTATCACTAGGGAGATGAGAAGTGATAAGTTGCTTTTGTTCAGCTCTCTGTCATTGTTTAATTAATACCCACCTTTCATGATACTTTTTGGGATAGTAGAGAACTTAAGAAATTCAACTCTAGACTAAAATTTTGTTTGCTCAAATCCTGGCTCATCTACTTTCTAGCTATGTGACATTAAAACTTAATCTTGGGACTTCTCTGGTGGCTCAGTGGTTAAGAATCCGCCTGCCAATGCAGGGGACAAGGGTTCAAGCCTTGGTCCGGGAAGATCCGACATGCCTCAGAGCAACTAAGCCCGTGTGCCACAACTACTGAGCCTGCACTCTAGAGTGCACAAGCTACAACTTCTGGGCCTGCGTGCCACAACTACTGAAGCCCGTGCACCTACAGCCCGTGCTCCACAACAAAAGAAGCCACCGCAATGAGAAGCCCGCGCACTGCAACGAAGAGTAGCCCCTGCTTGCCACAACTAGAGAAAGCCTGTGTTCAGCAGCAAAGACCCAACACAGCCAAAAATAAATAAATAAATAAACGTTTTTAAAAAAATAAAATTCATAAATGAAAAAAAGTCTCACCAACAATTTATCTCTCGCTCTCCTTTTCATTATGAAGAATTTTTAAAATCTACAAGAATAGATGCAATAGTAGAGGATCCCCATGTACCTCTCTCACCCAACTTCAACAATTATTAACTCAGCCAGTCTTGTTTCATTTACATTGTAACCCATTCCCCCACCCCTACAGTGTATTATTTTGAAGCACATCCCAGATAACATATTATATCATTTTATTCATAACATTTCAGTATATATCTTTAAAACATAAAGATTCATTTAAAACAAATAAAACCAGGCTACCATTATCACACTTAAAAATTTAAAATAATTCTTAAACATCATCAACTATAAAATCAGTGTTTACATTTACAATTATCTGAAAATTTCTACTTTTTTATAGTTTATTGGTTTGAATCATTTTCCAGATAATGTCCACACATTGCAACTGGTTATATATTTCTTAAATTTATTTTAATTTTTACATTCTGCTTTTATCTTTTTTTTTTCATACAATTACTGGCTGGAGAAAACTGGTCATTTGTCCTGTAGAATTTACCACAGTTTGTGTTTTGCTGATTGCATTCCTGGATACTGTTGACATGGCCCTGTGTCCTCTGGGTTTCCTGTGATTAGATCTAGACGAATTCTTCACAGGTGATGTTAGTTCTTCCAACAGGTTGTATATAATACAGCTGTTTACGCTCAATGCCTAGATTTATTAGGGGCTGCAGAATGGCAGTATTCTGATTTTTATCTTCATGTATTAGCTGGAATACTTTTATAGAAAAAAACTTCGCCTCATCTACAATTTTAACACTCAAGAATACTGTTTATTTTAGAAAGGCCAGATAAGTGCTTGATTTTCAAAATAATGAGTTGGTTCTCTCCAGTGGTGACCAATTCGTTGTGTTTTTGTTATTTTTTTAGTATCATTATGAATTCATGGATTTATATATATTTGATGTATTTCAATATATTATAGTTATTATCTTTGTTTATGCTCTTTGTCCCATGGAGGCTATTGAAGTTGGCTCATGGGTCCTTTTGACATAAACACTGTCCCAGTTTGCCTGGGAATGAGGGGTTTCCTGTTACATGGACTTTCAGCTTGATAAGGGGTAAAGTGCTGGGCAAATTGGGATGGGTTGGTCACCCTAACCTCACTAGTCTTTTCTAGCTCCGTTGCTGTGTGGTAAGACAAGGCATTGTAGGCTCAGCATGCATATTTCCTCTCCAGATATAGAATTAGCCATTTCTCCTTTTAGTGGGTTCCTTTTAGTGGGAAATGGGATTTGAAAAACCCATTCTTCTAACCATACTAAAGCATCAATTTCTGCTTCTATAAAACGATGATAATATTCTAACCCACACTGGGTTGTTGTGAGGATTATATGCAGTGATGCTTGGAAAGCACAGAGCCTGGAACATAGAAAGTGCTTGTTAAAAGTTAGCTGCTATCACAACACTTACACAGGTAATATGGGCAGTGCCAAGGCTAATTCACTAAGCAAAACTCAGCATCAACTCAGGGAAATATCCATATATTTGGGAGTGAGCCATGTTAAAGAAACATAAGTGGGAGCAGAACTATACTCCTTAGAGGTTCATTCTACAATGGCTATACACTTCAATGTGTTGGTGTAATTTATTTTTTTTCAAATTCAAACCATCAGAACTGTCTAACCTTTCAACAAGAGAAGGCTATGCTGCTGGATATGAGACTGTTTCTAGAAATGTCTTGAAATGTTTGGGTTTGGCACCTGAGGAGCCCTTGTTTATTCTGAGTTTCCTGTCCTATTGCGTATTTGTGTGGCAAGAGAAGGAAATTTCATACAATAATTTAAAAATTAGTGGAATCTTGTGCATTGAAAGGGATTCCTCCCAAAAATAGTACTGGAAGCAAATGCAGAAAAGAACCCTCTCTTCAGGTTCCTGAGAAAATGATGTGATCTTTTCTATAATTCATTAAAGAGCAAGTTGTGGAAGATAGCCACATTAGTCCTCTCAAAGTAGGTATTCATCTGAGTCATCTGAGGTTGACGGCTGTAGTGAGCCTCCATGTTTGTGATATACATAAAGGAGAAACAGATCAAAGAAATCTTTGGTGAACCATTGCAAACAATTACAAAGGAGCTGATGAGCTCAATCCTGTCAGTGCCTGCTTTTTGAAAGCGTAAGTTAATGCTTGACATATGTGAATCAATTTGCACTGATGGTGCCCCTGAAGAAAAATATCAAGATCTGTTGCCTTTGTAAAGAAAATAGACTCTCATCATTGTCACACATAATGCTGCATCAGGATGCTTTTGCTACAAAGAACTTTCCCCCAAATATTGAAGGCTGGTTTGAATATTGTGGTGAACACTATACATTTTATCAGAGACTGTGCTCCAATCTCCTCCCGGACTCCAGGTTTTGACAAAGGAATTGGGACCTAGTACACTGTGTACTAGGAACATATTAATGACAAAAATAAACAACAAAAACTCTATTATCCAGAAATTTAAAAGCCATATGTACATACAGAAATGAAGTGAGTTTTCAATGGCCATGTGCTTATTTTTTTCCTCAGATATTATTTTCTTACCAATTATTTACATATAAACAAAGATGAAAGGAAATTAATATGAAAACTGAGTAGTGTATGCACAAGTGTATGCACAAGCCAAGCTGCATGAGTAGAGGATAACTATTAATATTAGATGAAGGTCCCTGGAGGAGATAATCTGGACAGTGTCTCTGGATCACAGTTATACTTTAGCTCTGCCAGCAAGGTACCAGACCCTTCCAGATAAGTGAAGGGGCAAAGTTCTGAGCGAGTCAGGAAAGCACAAACTCATGACAGATTGGTCATCCAATAGGCTGTCGTGTGGGTCAGGTGCTAGATATTCACCAAGAAAATGGGAGTGGGCTATCCGTAGTTTCCAAGCTCCTAAGGCTTCCAGATACCAGGCGTGGGCAAAGCAGAACACAACCTAGAGGTGCAAAGAATGTCTGTACAGCTGCAGGACAGGAAGGGAGAGCAGAAATTTCATCAGCACACAGCCAAGGCAGGCCAAGTACAGACAAAAATGTGAGCAGGCTCACCCAGGAGTTCTGGCCTCAGATTCCAGAGTCAGTACAATGGCAATGCCACATTGGTGATGACAGCCTCACCTTGTCTGCTTCCTAAGTCAGGCTCCTCCAACTGGCTACTTGCAGTGTCTTAATACATAAGGAAATAAGCTTGTTTATTTAAACCCAAGGCAGTAATTCAAAAAAGGAATTTTAAGATAGCTTATTCTCTTATATGTGGCAAGTGCAATTAAATTCTAATAAATTTAACACACCTATATAAGGGATTAGGATGAACACAGCAGAGCACTTGTACATGTTTATTAGGAAGTTTCTAGTTTAGAAAAAGCACATTGAAGAAATTAATTTTATTCCTGCCTTTTTTGGGGGCGGCAGGGAAGCTTAGTCGATGAAGTAGCAAGCCCTACAGGTGACATAACAACTCACTGGCATGAGATGAGTAATGCCTTTATCCATGCTTTTTCCATGGGAGATTCTTCTCTTTCTGTTTGGCTTTTAAATTTCTGGATAATAGAGTTTTTGTTGTTTATTTCTGTAATATGTTTTTTTCATTAAGCTAGGAGAATGCGTTCTGTTCAACACCTTTTCAGCTTGTGGGATTTATTGAGGGTTACTTTACTGTAGTTTTTTTTTTTTAACTTCAGAGTTAAAAAGATGTATTTTTCATTTCGGTGATATAATTAGAAAAATAGATGTGTGTGTGTCTACTGTTTGGATCTATCTTATTAATTATGTCGTTCAAACCCGGTTTATTCTCACTTTTTTTTTCTTACTCTCATGGGATGAGAGAAGAGAATCAAGCTTCCTCTTGTCAGCAAGTTCCTCCTTAGTTCTCTTTATATTTCCAGTAGCTTTTGCTTTATGAATTTTGATGCTTTGATATTTGATACGTAAAAATTCATGAAAATTAGAGCTTCATTATGGATTATATCCTTTTCTATTATAAAATGTCCTTCTTTATCTTTCATGATTTTGTCTTAATTCGCCCTGAACTAACATGAGTACCAGGAGCCCTGCTTCTTTTGCTGCATTTGCCTGGCATGATTTTGGCTACCTTTGTCTGAGTATAGCATGTATTTGGATTGTGCTTTGTGATCTAAGCTTAGAGTTTTTTTCTTTGAATAGGTTCACACTTCTGGATATGAGAGAAATGGTTGGTCACAATTCCATCATCCTTCATTGCATTTTTCCTTTAAATGTCGCACACACACAAATTAAAGACACGCACATATGTATTTTTTCCTATATGGTCCTTGGTTTCTTTATTGTGTATTTTCATTCTGATAATTCTAAAGGTTTATAGTCTGTTCTAGGATCTTTTAATGGTTACCTTTATAATTTTATGTATTATCATATTTTAAAATCTTTATATAGTACCTGATGACTCACCACTACAAAACATGAGACAATTACTACACTTACACCTACTCCATCTTGCCTATCCTACACTGCTCAATTTTGGCTTATTATATTATTATCATCAATAATACTTCTGGTTGTTACCTTTGTACTTTAAACTAATACACTGGCACCTCCATCACTTGGTTTATCATTTTAAATGGTAAGTTTGGAAATCGTGCTACAAAGATGAGGAACTCATGCTTACACTGCTTTTCCCTCTCCCTATCTCTCATTTTTTGCTTGTTTTACTACTACTATTATTTTACTGTTATTATTATCATTTCTACATTACATTGTATTCTGTAGTCATAATTCCTACACTTGCTTAGCCTTAAGCCTTTTTTCCCAATTTTTTATTTTATTGAAGTATGGCTGATTTACAATGTCATGTTAGTTTCAGGTGTACAGGCACAGTGATTCAGTTTTACATATATGTATTTTTTTCTTTCTTATATTCTTTTCCCTTATAAATTATTACAAAATATTGAGTATAGTTCCCTGTGCTATACAGTAGGTCCTTGTTGGTTACCTATTTTATATATATTAGTGTGTATGTGTTAATCCCATTCTCCTAATTTATCCCTCCCCCCACTTTCCCCTTTGGTAACCATAAGTTAGTTTTCTATGTCTGTGGGTCTATTTCTGTTTTGCAAATAAGTTCATTTGTATCTTTTTTTTTATATTCCACATATAAGCAATATCATATGATATTTGTCTTTGTCTGGTTTACTCCACCTAGTATGATAATGTCTAGGTCTTTCCACATTGCTGCAAATGGCATTATTTCATTATTTTTTATTGCTGAATAATATTCCATTATTCATATACTACATCTTCTTTATCCATTCACCTGTCAGTGGACGTTGCAGTTGCTTCCATGTCTTAAATTCAGTGCTTGCTCTTCTCACCACCACAGCTATTCCTTTCATCTCTTGATTGGCATCTTCAAGTAATTTTTTTAAAGAAAGGACACAGAAGTTCTTTTTTCCTGGCATTCTTGCATGCTTGGAAATATCAAACAACAATTTGACTATGTAAAAAAAGTTCTTGGGTCACACATTTTCTGAGGACTTGGCAACATTTTTTTTCATCATCTTCTAGTAGTTAATATTGCTAAGAAAATTCTATAACCAAAGTTATATTTTTCCTCTTATTTCTGTTTGATGGGTTTTTTTTAAGGCCTAGATTCTATCCTTTATCTTTGAAGTCCAGCAGCTTTACTAAGCCATGTTTCAGTGTTGATTTTGCTGATTCTTTTTTTTTTTTTTCCTGGAACAGCTGTACCCATTTCAAACTATGGATTTAGGTCTTACTTATTTGATGAAATATTTATTCTGTTATATTTGTTCTGTTTCCTTTATTAGAGACACAATTCATGGGAAAGTTGAAATTCCTTTTCCTGCTTTCCATATCTATAATATTCTCAATAATTATTTTAAATATTTAAATATTCTTTCTTATTTATTTTCCCTTATTTTTTCTAAATCTACTCTTTATTTCTTTCCAGAGCCTTATGTTTTCTATTTTAAAAATCACTTCTGTAATATAACTATTTCTTACTTGAGGCGGTATAGCTCTTCTTTGAATTATTGCTTCAGAAAAGCCATATTTATCATTTTTAATGGAAAAGTGTTTCTCTACAATTTTTATCTACATTATGGCAAAATTTTATGAAATGCTAACCTGCCTTTTGCCATGTCCCTCTCATTTATCTATTTATTCTTTGCAGTATATTTGCATCATGTTCCACACAAACTCCTTTTGCATGAATACTCATATTTCTGTTAGATTACTCATTAATTTATTATGTGGACTGTTCTTACATAGGTGAACTATTTTCTAAAATATGATAAGGCAGAGAGTACAGAGAAGTGAGCTGGGTCAATCATCCACTTGGATTTCTCTCTGCCCTGTGGTTTTGTCTCCCATCTGACAGGAAGTAGGCTTGGCCAGCCATGATGGTCAACACAGAGGCATTCATCAGCATTTATCTCCCTTCAGCTGCAAGGCCATCGCCCACTCTTCCATGCCGCCTTTTAGCAAAGATGGCATGTCTCTTCCTTTCCTCTTTAAGCTCTGCATCCTCTCACAAGGCTCAGGGATGCCCCCAAGTTCACCTTCCTACCCAGACCTCGCTGTTCATAGAAGCCATTGATTTCTCTCCTTAGAATACCTGGCCTACTTCAGGCAGACTCTGTGTTACCTGAGCTTTCCTTTCAGCCTCCCCTCTTAACCAAGCCCAACCTGACTGTGTTAATCAGGAGTTGGGCTGTTTTCAAGTTTCATGTATATTTTCCTTTCTAATTTTCAAGAACTATTGTATTTTAATCGTGTTCAGTGGATTTCAAAAAGAAAAGTGGGGCCAGATGGCTTGACTCTGCCATCCCACTGAAGACCTTGATGTGGCCAAAGAATGATTCTGGATCCATTTCTTCCAAAATTGGATTTCATAAATAATATGATCTGATGAAAGATGATCTCATGGAAACATGGGTCATGGCTGAATGCAAATAGAATTTCAGACAATAAAGTTTGGAATCTCCAGTGTATTCAAACCAGTGCCATTTCCACATCTCACAGTGGTACCAGAGGGCTCATCTGCTGGTGTGAGCTGGGGTTTTTATCGTACCTTTTTATTGTACCTCAAAACAAGGCGTGTGACTACTCTAGAAAAAGCTTCTCACTGACTAAATTGTTTCTCAGGAGAGTCAGTGAGTCAGTAAGCCTTTTAAACTTTATAATTCTATAACTGTTTATGCATTTTTTAGGATTTTTATTGAATTAAATTAAATTGTATTTCTTTCTCAGCCTATATTTCTTATAGTATTTATATTGTGATAAGATATACATAGCCTTCAGCGTTCTCACTCTTTTTGAGTGTGCAGTTCAGTGGTATGAAGTACATTCACATTGTTGGGCAGCCACTGCCACTATCCATCTACAGAACTTTCCATCATCCAGAAATGAAATTGTACCCATTAAACACTAACTACCCCACTCTTCTCCCCTCAAACCCTGGTAACTATTTACTATAGTTTTTAACGTGAAAAAACTAACCTTAACAATTGTTTCTCCTGCTTTACTCTTTAAAAACATCCTTTTCAGAGATTTACTAATAAGAGATAGGAGAAATTTTTAGAACAATGAAAGGGAAGCAGATGCAGACTGTAGTAAACATTAAGACTTGCTGTGCAGTGGTCCTTCAAGATGGCCGAGGAGTGAGACGTGGAGATCACCTTCCTCCCCACAAATACATCAAAAATACATCTACATGTGGAACAACCCCTACAGAACACCTACTGAAGGCTGGCAGAAGACCTCAGACTTCCCAAAAGGCAAGACACTCCCCACGTACCTGGGTAGGGCAAAAGAAAAAAGAAAAAACAGAGACAAAAGAATCGGGACGGGACCTGCACCAGTGAAGGAGGAAAGCTTTCCACACACTAGGAAGCCCCTTCACTGGTGGAGACGGGGTGTGGCGGGGGAGAAGCTTCGGAGCCACGGAGGAGAGCGCAGCAACAGGGTTGCGGAGGGCACAGCAGAGAGATTCCCGCACAGAGGATCAGTGCCGACCTGCGCTCACCAGCCCGAGAGGCTTGTCTGCTCACCCGCCGGGGTGGGCGGGGGCCGGGAGCTGAGGCTCAGGCTTCGGAGGTCACATCTCAGGGAGAGGACTGGGGTTGGCTGCGTGAACACAGCCTGAAGGGGTTAGTGTGCCACAGCTAGCTGGGACGCAGTCTGGGAAAAAGTCTGGCACTGCCTAAGAGGCAAGAGACCATTGCTTTGGGGTTCGCCAGAAGAGGGGATTACTTCCCTGTCTGCCCACAGAAGGCAGCTCCAGAAAACTGCCTAAACGAGCTCCAGAAACAGGTGGGAGCCACGGCTATAAGCTCAAACACCAGAGATGGGCATGAAATGCTAACGCTGCTGTTGCAGCCACCAACAAGCCTGTGTGAAAGCACAGGTCACTATCCACATGCCCCCCTGCCCCGCCCTCCCTCCGGGAGCCTGTGCAGTCCGCCACTGCCAGGGTCCTGAGATCCAGGGACAACTTCGCCAGGAGAACACATGGCGTGCCTCAGGCTGTTGCAACATCACGCTGGCCTCTGCCACCCCAGGGTCACCCTGCATGCCCATTATAACTACCATAAACTTCCCTCTGGCAAGAGTGAGCCAGAACCCTCTAATCAGCCCCTGCTTTAAACCTGTCCTGTCTGGGCAGGAACAGAAGTCTGAGGGTGACCTACATGCAGAGGTGGGTCCAAATCCAAAGCTGAACCCCGGGAGCTGTGCAAATAAAGAAGAGAAAGGGAAATCTCTCCCAGCAGCCTCAGGAGCAGTGGATTAAATCTCCACAATCAACTGGATGTACCCTGCATCTGTGGAATACCTGAATAGACAACGAATCAACCCAAAATTGACACAGTGGACTTTGGGAGCAACTGTAGACTTGGGGTTTGCTGTCTGCAAGTGACTTGTTTCTGATTTGTATGTTTATATTAGTATAGTTTTTATCACTTGTAATCATTGGTGGATTTGGTTATTGATTTGGTTACTCTTTTTTTTTTTACTACTTTTTTATTTTAATAATTTTTAAATTTTATTTATTTATTTATTTATATTTTAAAATATATTTTTCTTTCTTTTTTTTCTCCCTTTTCTTCTGAGCCATGTGGCTGACAGGGTCTTGGTGCTCTGGCCAGGTGTCAGGACTGAGACTCCGAGGTGGGAGAGCCGAGTTCAGGACACTGGTCCACCAGAGACCTCCTGGCCTCACGTAATATCAATTGGCAAGAGCTCTCCCAGAGATCTCCATCTCAACGCTAAGACCCAGCTCCACCCAACGTCCAGCAAACTCCAGTGCTGGATGCCCCACACCAAACAACTAGCAAGACAAGAATACAACCCCACCCATTAGCAGAGAGGTTGCCTAAAATCATAATAAGGTCACAAACACCCCAAAACACACCATCAGATGCAGCCCTGCCCACCAGAAAGACAAGATCTAGTGCCACCCACCAAAACACAGGCACCAGTCCCCACCACCAGGAAGCCTACACAACCCACTGAACCAACCTTACCCAATGGGGGCAGACACAAAAAAAACAACGGGAACTACAAACATGCAGCCTGCGAAAAGGAGACCCAAACACAGTAAATTAAGCAAAATGGGAAGACAAAGAAATACACAGCAGATGAAGGAGCAAGGTAAGAACCCACCAGACCAAACAAATGAAGAGAAAACAGGCAGTCTATATGAAAAAGAATTCAGAGTAATGATAGTAAAGATGATCCAAAATCTTGGAAATAGAATGGAGGAAATATAAGAAATGTTTAACAAGAACTAGAAGGACTAAAGAGCAAACAAACAATGATGAACAACACAATAAATGATACTAAAAATTCTCTAGAAGGAATCAGTAGCAGAATAACTGAGGCAGAAGAACAGATAAGTGACCTGAAAAATAAAATAGTGGAAATAACAACTGCAGAGCAGAATAAAGAAAAAAGAATGAAAAGAATTGAGGACGATCTCAGAGACCTCTGGGACAACATTAAATGCACCAACATTCGAATTATAAGGGTCCAAGAAGAAGAAGAGAAAAAGAAAGGGTCAGAGAAAACATTTGGAGAGATTACAGTTGAAAACTTCCCTAACATGGGAAAGGAAATAGTCAATCAAGTCCAGGAAGCACAGAGTCCTATACAGGATCAATCCAAGAAGAAACACACCAAGACACATATTACTCAAACTATCAAAAATTAAATACAAAGAAAAAATATTAAAATCAGCAAGGGAAAAACAGCAAATAACATACAAGGGAATCCACATAAGGTTAACAGCTGATCTTTCAGCAGAAACTGTGCAAGCCAGTAGGGAGTGGCAGGACATACTTAAAGTGATGAAAGGGAAAAAACCTATAACCAAGGTTACTTTACCTAGCAAGGATCTCATTCATGTTTGATGGAAAAATCAAAAGCGTTACAGACAAGCAAAAGTTAAGATAATTCAGCACCACCATTCCAGATTTACAACAACTGCTAAAGGAACTTCTTTCCAACCAAAAGACATAGACTGGCTGAATGGATACAAAAATAAGACCTGTATATATGCTGTTTCCAAGAGACCCACTTCAGGCCTAGGCAACCATACAGGCTGAAAGTGAGGGGATGGAAAAAGATATTCCATGCAAATGGAAATCAAAAGAAAGCTGGAGTAGCAATTCTCATATCAGACAAAATAAACTTTAAAATAAAGACTATTACAAGAGAAAAAGAAGGACACTACATAATGATCAAAGGATAAATCCAAGAAGAAGACATAACAATTGTAAATAATTATGCACCCAATATAGGAGTACCTCAATACATAAGGCAAATGCTAACAGCCATAAAAGGAGAAATCGATAGTAACACAGTAATAGTAGGGGACTTTAACACGCCACTTTCACCAATGGACAGATCATCCAAAATGAAAATAAATAAGGAAACACAAGCTTTAAATGATACATTAAACAAGATGGACTTAATGGATGTTTATAGGACATTCCATCCCAAAACAACAGAATACACATTTTTCTCAAGTGCTCATGGAACATTCTCCAGGATAGATCATATCTTGGGTCACAAATCAAGCCTTGGTAAACTTAAGAAAATTGAAATCATATCAAGTGTCTTTTCTGACCACAGCGCTATAAGACTAGATATCAAATACAGGAAAAAACTGAAAAAATACAAACACACGGAGGCTAAACAGTACACTACTAAATAACCAAGAGATCACTAAAGAAACCAAAGAGGAAATCAAAAAATACCAAAAACAAATGACAATGAAAACATGGTGACCCAAACCCTATGGGATGCAGCAAAAGCAGTTCTAAGAGGGAAGTTTAGAGCAATACATCCTCCCTCAAGAAGCAAGAAAAATCTCAAATAAACAACCTAACCTTACACCTAAAGTAATTAGAGAAGGAAGAACGAAATAAACCTAAAGTTAGCAGAAGGAAAGTAATCATAACGATCAGATCAGAAATAAATGAAAAAGAAATGAAGGAAACAATAGCAAAGATCAATAAAACTAAAAGCTTTTTCTTTAAGAAGATAAACAAAATTCATAAACCACTCACCAGACTCATCTAGATAAAAAGGGAGAAGACTCAAATCAACAGAATTATCTATACCTATCATCATCCAAAAATCTACAAACCATAAATGCTGGAGAGGGTGTGGAGAAAAGGGAACCCTCTTGCACTCTTGATGGGAATGTAAATTGATACAGCCACTATGGGGAACAGTATGGACGTTCCTTAAAAAACTAAAAATAGAACTACCATATGACCCAGCAATCCCACGACTGGGCATATACCCTCAGAAAACCATAATTCAAAAAGAGTCGGGTACCACAATGTTCATTGCAGCTTTACTGACAATAGCCAGGACATGGAAGCAACCTCAGTGTCCATCGACAGATGAATGGATAAAGAAGATGTGGCACATATATACAATGGAATATTACTCAGCCATAAAAAGAAACGAAATTGAGTTATTTGTAGTGAGGTGGATGGACCTAGAGTCTGTCATACAGAGTGAAGTAAGTCAGAAAGAGAAAAACAAATACCGTATGCTAACACATATATATGGAATCTAAAAAAAAAAAAAAAAGGTTCTGAAGAACCTAGGGGCAGGATAGGAATAAAGACACAGACCTACTAGAGAATGGACTTGAGGACACGGGGTGGGGGAAGGGTAAACTTGGACGAAGTGAGAGAGTAGCACTGACATATATACACGACCAAATGTAAAACAGGTAGCTAGTGGGAAGCAGCTGCATCGCTAGGGAGATCAGCTTGGTGATCTGTGACCACCTAGAAGGGTGGGATAGGGAGGATGGGAGGGAGACACAAGAGGGAGGGGATATGGGGATACATGTATACATATATCTGATTCACTTTGTTATACAGCAGAAACTAACACAACATTGTAAAGCAGTTATACTCCAATAAAGATGTTAAAAAAAAAAAAAAGACTTGCTCTGTGAGATACAAAGAGGCATGGCCCTCAACCTGGGGTGGGGGGGGGATGACAGCTAACACAAACATATTCTTCCTCTGTGTGTCTCACTCAGTCTCTCTGTAAGTACCTTCTAGAGAGGTATTATTGCATTATCCTCATTTTACAGATGAGAAACCTGAGGTACACCCAGATTAGGTCACTTGTCCACAGTAGTGACATGTTTGGGACTGGAATCCGGGTACTGAGATGACAAAGTTAAAGCCTACATGAAACAAGCAAAGAGTGTTTAACTGCTAAACATTATGGTCCTAAATTTAGGTCTCCTCTGACCTCCAGCCATTTTTCAGAAAATGTTCTCTTAACGATCACTCCATGAACAACTAGTGACCAACTCCATGGGCCTCTCTAGGCTCTCATTTTCCTCTGCCTCTCTGAAGCTTTTGAAACTCTTAAGCAAACTTCCTTCTTCAAATTCTTTTCTTCCTCAGGATCTGAGACACCAGCAGTGTAAGTTGAGAAACATCACTGCAGTAGAGAAACTTGAACTTGAATGTGCAGTGGACGATAAGGAAAAACCAAAGAGCCTTGAGCAAGGGAGCAACAGGCTTAAAGCAGCCCCTTAGGAAGGTTACAGGGATCTGGGCATGGTCATGACATAACCCCCCAAAATGTTTATGCTCTAAGGGAGTTGATTCTCAGATGTACCATTAGAATACTCAGGACGCTATTTTTAAAAATCCTTGTGACATTCATTGCTCTTGTATTTCAAGAGAACCTGGGGGTCTGTGGAGAACATGGGTTTTCAGATTACCCAATGTCCCTTTTGTCAGCATCTCCAGCAAAAATGTCTCTCAGCTCCTGCTTCTCCTAAGCAATTTTATTGTGTGCTATCAACTCTGAGTCCCACAAATGCACATGTGTCCTCTTTGTAATGCCTACTAGAAAATGAAGAAGGAAATGGGTGGCTCATGCAGCTTCACAGCAGGTGTTTTGTGTCCTCACCCAATCTTGGCTCCATCTGTCTTTTCTACTTGTATTCACCCTTTTGCCATATTTTCTCACTTATTTTGGAATTAATTTGTTTCACCATCCCATATGTATCTTTGAAAGATCCTTTAAAGAGTTTCTAGAATAGGGAAGGAGAGAGAACAAGAGAAATGAAATTTAAAAGCAAGGAATGTAATCCAAGCAAGTCGACTCTAAGAAGACATTTTTGAGACAATTGAGGAAACTGGAGAATGGGTATTAGATTATAGTAAGGAATTATTATTAATTTTCCAGGTGAGATAATGGTATTGTAGCTATTTTTTTAAAGTCCTTATCTGTTAGTAATTCATAATTAACTATTTATAAGTGAAATGTATAAGTGTCTGGGATTTGCTTCAAATTACTCCAGAAAAAAAAAAAAAAAAAAAGAACGGATGGGCATCAGGGGAGAAAAACATAAAAACTATTTTTTTTAATGTGGGAAACTGTGAAGATAATGGCACTTCTTACAGCAATAATGTTTTTGAGAAAAGGCATGGACATTCTTAGAAAGTCACAGTGCACAGCTCCTTACCTGATTTGAGGGGGATTCTACTAAACTCTCATAGATGCATGAATGGTTTACATGGAGAGCAAATGTATTTGACTCACATACTAAAGTTAATACAGGGCCTTAAACTTTAGATTTTAGTGAGGAAAACAGAGGAAAGGAACAGATATTTATTAAGCACTTAATTTATTCTAGGCTCCGTGCTCAGGGCCTTCACATGTATTATCTCCGTGTTTCCATCGACCTGGTTGGAGGAATAGTCCCTCCCTCTTCTCCATGCTATCTCCTCTCCTCTTCCCTGAATAGATGGGTGGCAAGTGGGTGGCTCAGTGAATTGGGAAGTTTACCTTCCTTCTCCATAGGACATGTGAGGAAATGCCCAGTTCCTGATTCTGACCTGTTGGAAGCCATCACGGTTGTAAATTAAGGACCCCATTTTCCCTCAAACCCAAGGGAAAGACAACACTGAACCTTCTGGGCACAAAGAACAAGCCCACTGTGTGCCTGACACTGGGACAGGTATTTTAAACTCATTATCTCTACTGCTCACCATAGCCTTAGAGGGAGGTATTAATATTCCTCTTTACATATGAAAAATGAGCCCCATGGAGGGTACATGACTTGCCCAAGGCACCACAGTCAGTTAATGGTAGGGCCAGTGCATGAATAAAGCTCTGAATTACTCCAAACCTCCTTTCTTTTTAAGATGCAAAGCTTCTAGAATGTTCATTCTCATCATCTGTAAAATGGGTTGAATAATACCTTCCTTTCCTACCTAATAGGAATGCAGTGGGTGTCAAAATAAAGAAAGTAGCTTTTATTAGCACTAAAACAACACACATAGCAATGAGTACTGCATGTATCCTCTGTTAAGGCAAGACAATGCTCTGTGATCCACAAAAGGTATCCTACTGGTCACAGCCATTGGAATTCTTATACACGTTCATGTGGGGAAAGAAAATTCCCTCCTGGACCTTCCAGGGAAGCAATATACTGTGAAGGTCAAGGGCACCAGCTGTGGAGTCAGACTCTGCCCTTACTGTCTAGGTGACCTTGAGCACCAGTTACTTAACCTCTCTATGACAGACAAATATAGAGCCTCTCTTATGGGCTGATTTAAGATTAAATGAGACATTGCATGTGGAGCCCATAGGAAGTGTGAGTAGATGTTAGCCATAATTACGGGGATGCTAATAGCACTGCTGGGCTTTTCCTGTAGGTGAGACATTCGTCTCCAGTCATCTCAGTTTCCTCCTCCTTTCTGCTCTTCCCCAACTCCAGCTACAGCTCACAAATCTTGTCTTCATTCCTTTTCAATTTAGTGGTAATAGCAAGCCAATAGATCGTTTTCAAAAACAATAACTTCATGATTACACGTAAGAGTTTGCTGCTTTTATATGTTAAACAGATTGAATTATTCACTTTCCTTACATCCATTAAAAAGTGATGTATTTTTATATATTATTTTGCTGGACAGCAAAAATGCACATTTTTCTGTCCGACTCCATCAGTCATTTTGTCACTGAACTGATGAGATCCCCACTGGGGAGCTAAGTGGTGATTTACTCTGCACAAGTGTATCCAGCTTGGTTTCCAACATATACACTGAGGATCCTTATGTCTACTAATCTGGAAAGGGATTTTGGCTCAATATTTGGGGAATTATTATCTATGAGGGACTGGACTAACAAAAGAACAAATTGTGGGGGACTGAGACAAAAATTCCAGAAAGCAAAGTAAGATTCGTGGAGTAAATACTTAATAGGTCTTCAGTGTTGACTCTCATGAAATGTGCCTCCTGATTGAGAATAGAGCTCTGTTCCCTCCTTTCTCCAGAGAGTGCATGGGGACAAGGATGAATTTCTTATCTAGAAATTGTTGTATAAGAGTGTCAAAACTTCAGTGAAATCCTTGAATGGGCCAAGAGATACATCTGGCCCAGCATCATTTGTGAAAGAATTGGAGGAAGCCAGTGGCCTTGTATGAGAAAATCGGAGATGCTGGTGGGCAGCAGTAGGGTGAGCGTTCCTGAGAAAGAGCGAAAGAGCAAAGAGAAAAATTAAGAGAAGAGATAAAGGAGCCATGGGACTTTTATCACCAGGAATGCCAGTCACGGTTCACTATAAACCCCCTCCAATTCCCCCAAACATTCAGGAAAATCTTACATAACTAAGTTCCTACATGGGTTTTTGTTTTTGGAGGAAATCATGGAAAAGGATGCATTCTATGTTGGAGCCAATGGCAAAGGCAGAGACTAAGACAGAACAGAAAACAAGATGCAATGAAGACTGGAAGTAGATCAAATGTCATCATGAGATGTACACTGCTTGGACACTTGTACATATCTTGGTGTGGGTGTTGGACTTTTCACAAGGTTTGAAATGGGAATGATCTACCCTTCAGGACAGTATGTCACCAGCAAATGTCTACTATGTTGCAACACCTTAGGTGGAAAAAACCTGTTTATTAAAAGTTGAAAATTTCACTGAAGCTTTGGTATTTCTTGTACAAAAATTTCCAGATAATGTTCACCTTTGTCCCTCCCCACTAGTGGTCACCTAAATCAACTTGTGTTTTTCAAAAATGGGGAAGAAAGAGAGTACTCATCCAGTAGTGGTGAGAGTGCCGATAATGATCAGAGAGAGTGTTTACATAAACTATCAAATGATTCCAGCACTGTTGATTTTGCCATAAGCCTTCTTAATCTTAAATAAGAAAGCTGAGATGCAAAGAAGAAAAAAATGTCATCAAATTTACTCTGAAGAAAAACAAAGACACTTAAATAAAAGGAAACAATGGGATTTCTAAAGTAACCTCAGAAACTCGCAGAGCTGCCATCAAAAGTCCTTGATGAATTGTTCGAGTTGGATATGAGTTTTGTGTGAGGAAAGTCAAAAGGACAGTTTTTGCTAAAGCCTGCCACGGACTGATTTTGACAGCTGCTGGCAAAGCTCTACTGTTGACTGGGAGTTAACTCACCAGATCCCACCTGCTGCTGTGGTTCAGTTAGTAATGAAGGATAAGGCAGACAGGGATGGACCTCAAACATTAAAAGTGTGAAAAACTCGGTCCCTTACCTGGACACTCAGGGGCTGAACATGTGATGTGAAGATAACAAATAATATAACTTTTTGCTGCCATAGGTAGTAAATATGAAACTTAAGCCCTTGAAAATGGAAAAATCTATACAATTTCCAAATATTTTTTAAATTAGATTATTTTAACTAGTTAAAGCCATTTTCCATATGGTAATCTTATTAGTTAAAAAAATCTGGAAAGGTTGTCTTGGGTTTCCTTACACATTACATGGCTTATGTTTTATACCTGTGAGGTCATAGCTGTGAAATATCCCCCCTGTGACAACTTGACTGTGATGTATGCTGTTATATTTCAGTAGCTCATGATGCTTTTTCAGCTGGATGAAAAGTTCATTCCATTCCATCACTTCTGATATCATCTTCATTTCCATTTCATCCATGAAGTGCAAAATGCCAGAGATTTGGAAACACCATTTGAAACCAGTTGCAAAAGTAGAGATTGATAAGATGGTAAGAGAAATTAAGAACACAGGCACTTTATATATCCTGATACTAATAATGAAAATGTCTTGCATTAGTTATGGTTGGCTCAAGTCTTTGATAGGGTAAGATAAGAATCTCAGTTACAGGCAGAACTTGAAGGAGCTGCTGCTGCTATTTGAAATACAAATATTGGCTCAATATCCCTCCTTTCTCATGCATTTGCTTCAGTACATCCAGTACCACCATGGTTGGCCTCCAATCTTAGTTTACTGAGATATCCAGAAAGAATAATGGTGGAGCATCCCTGAGAGTAGTGAACATCTTAGGAATATACAACAGAAGATGGCAGTTGGCAAATACCACTGGAAAATCTGTTCATATCTATGTGTCTAGTGAAAATAATTTGAGGTAACCTCAAATTATTCTTTTGAACCAGAGAAAAAGAAATATATGCTGAGCTGGTTATCGTGGCTTCACTTACAATAGTGAAAAAAATGGAGACAGTCCAATGGGGGTTGGATTAAATAAATGGTTAAATACATCACGCTATAGCTATACAATAAAATATTGCACTGCCATAAAATGCATGCCTTAGAAGAATACCTATTGAAAAAAAGAAATGCTTGTTATATTTTATATTTTGTTAAAAAGTTATTATATTTTGTAATTGTATACAAAACTGCATACAATTGAAATCCAAATTTGAGATATACATATATTGACAAAGCTATACTAAAATGAATAATTTTTTGTAATCATCCAAAAGCTTTACAAGAAACACCTAAGAAAACATAAAATGCTAAAGGCATCGTTTTTCCTCATGATTTGATGAATTTTAAAATGTATACCAACTGGACTTTCAAGGTTTAGAAAGCTGACCACACAAGCTGGAATTGTCCTTGAATCAAGATTAATGGAAAATCACCAGGAGAAGAGAAATACTAATGAACAACCGTATCTGCCACACTACAATGAGCAGAAGCGCTCACCGTTAGTCTCAGTTCTAGCAACATCAAACGATATTTGGGCTCCTTTTCTAAATGGCAGAGGTTTCTGTTTGTTTGTTTGTTTTTCCCCTTCTTAGGACACAGGGAATTAAACTTTTTAAGAAAGGCACACATTTTAGAGTACTTTCTGTAAATATAAAAGTCCAGCTCCAGCAGGAAGGAAATAGGCCCCCCTTGGCCTAAGGCACTAATTGATAACCATGTGTTTCTCAGGAGGTTCTGATTCTCTGGTTGAAAACTTCCGTAACAACAGCACATGAGACTCCAGCTAAGCCAGGCAACTCCGTTACTTGAAGGGTACTTATCCAGCTTCTCCATCATCTCAGATCTGACTGCCCTTCCTTCCACCCCTTCAAGCCACTGGCAAACTTAGCTCCACCACAGGATGGGAACCCAGTGAAACCTGGTGACCGTGATACGTAGCAGGCACTAAGGGCCTGAATCAATCTATATGTACTTGTGAGTGTAGACTCTCCTTATGGATTAGATTAGAAAAGGACAAGGTAATAAAGGGCTGGACTAAAGAACAACAGGTACTTCCAAGAGGTAGATCAGGGGTGTCTTCAGAAAGAGGAGAGGAATCCCACCAACATTCCCTTAACTTCTGGGGTTTATGTAGCATGGGTTTGATCCACGTGCTCCTCTAATCCTGTAGTCCGGCTCTAGGTGTTAATTGATGTGAGATGGTCTAACAGATTTAACACTTTCTAATGAAGAGAATCACTCTGGGCAAAAGGAATGGACATTTGTGGGGTATACACTATGTGCTAGGTGGTAAGGGGAGGACAAGAAAGACAGTCTCGTCCTTGTGAGAAGTGCAACACAAACGTGGTCTGACTTGCATTTCCATATGGGGCCCTCCCATCTCTTCTGGACCCGCAGCTTCCACGGCTTCCCTCTTCAATCTCCCACCAACTCTGAACCCAGTGAAGAGTGGCCCATGAGCTAGAGCCCTTTTTTTAATCTTCCCCCATTAGAACCTCCAAAGCTGCTTCCTTGTGTAGCAGTAATGCTGGACGAGAAGTCTGGTGAGCAGTCTGATGACTAAGAGGTATTCAAAAGCTTTTACTGATGACAAAACAGAAGCTCAAGGAGCTTGAACTACTTGCTCAATGGCTCATGATGGCTCAGATGAAACCCCATGACTCATTACTTAGGTGGTACTTCTGCTATGTGGCCTTAACACGAAGAACTCCATGAAACCCAGAGTTTTAGCCCAAAGGAATGAGTTATTTCCTAAGGTAAATACGCAAGCATTTAGGTTCCCACATGAAAAAGAGATTTTTGGATTAATGGACTTTTTGGTCTTTTATTATACCACCTAATCCAACCCTACCTATACTTAAGACTAAACTTGGCCTCTAAGAATTTAGAATTTGCTTTTAGGCACAAAACCTGTATATAGTAAATCGAGTGACTTAAAAGAGACGATGCATGCAGTGATGGAAGGGAATGGAACAGTTGGGAGCCTTCTACTATCTCCCAACTGTGTGACTTTGGGCATGAAAGCAAGGTAGACTTGCTTTGACATGGAAGAAGGAGAGCTAATGTAAATTATGACTAGCAGAGAACATGAATTTTATCCAGTAACACCTTATTGTTCACTCAAACAGATGTGAGCACCCAATGATGCATGATTGGGGCTAGCTCTGCACCTGTGGATATAGAGGTCTTGCATTTCTTAGCACCTTCATTTTCACGTGGAGGCATCTTACAGTACCATCCCTATCCTCAGGTGCTCTTTCCTCCCTAGGTTTTCATTCTTTGGATCTTGAAGTCTCTGTCTCTGCCATGTATTCAAGTGTCTTAAACTCCTGGTTGAAACCCTCTCCTATTAGATCTGGACATCTTCAGAAAGATACCTTAAAAGAGCCTGTGTCTATTCCCCTGGGAGATGCTGGCTTTTACTGATTCCATAGCCTCCTTTCGTTGTCTTCCACTACTTTGGGTAGAAAATATTCGTGTACAATTTTATTTCTTTATAAAATACATTTTAACTGTAGAAATAGAGTTACAGATGTAGAAAACAAACTTCTGGTTACCGAGGGGGTAAGGGTGGGTGGAGGGATAAATTAGGAGATTGAGATTGACATATACACACTACTATATATAAAATAGATGACAAATAAGAACCTACTGTATAGCACAGGGAACTCAATATTCTATAATGGCCTATATGGGAAAAAAAGAGTGGATACATGTATATGTATAACTGGTTCACTTTGCTGTACACCTGAAACTAACACAACATTGTAAATCACCTATACTCCAATAAAAATTTAAAAAAGAAAACACATAATGTAAAATATCTCATCTTAACCATTTATAATAAACCATTTATAATAAAATAAAATACAATTCCAAGTTGCTAATGCTTACCTTTCTGTTTAAAAAAGTAATACACATTCACTGTAGAAAAGTTGTAAAACAGAGAAGAGAATAAAGAAAAATAATAATTTCCTATAATCCCATATCCCAGAGAATACCACTGTTAATATTTTGGTGTATATCCTTTCAGTCTATTTTTCTCTGCATATAGCATATAACTTGGTTGGAATACACTTTTATACCACACATGGATTTAGGGACATTCATTCACACACTGTTTTTGGTTGCTTTAGACCAATATTTAAACCTATTGCAGCAATTTTCTTAATATATGCAAGAGGGGTGTAAAATTGGACCTTGAAAATAGCATAACTTCCCTGAACCTCAGGTTCTTCATCAATTAAGTAGAAGGTAAACAATGCTGATCTGCAAGATCCCCAACATGATTCTTTAAAAATAAAATATGAACTTGGAGGGACATCTTCCCTCCCTGGGTTCTGCCACACAACCTCAACCGTAAGCACCAAGGTTCTACCTAACAATTCCAAGAACAAGAATTTGGAGCCTATTGTAAATACGGACCCAAGTGACCTAAGAAACCAAGACAGGCACATTTTTTCTCTCAGTGTGTAAAGAATGAGTAGATCCAGACAAGTGAATAATTGGTACCAAAGAAACTAACTCCTGCCATTTTAGATGTCATATATTGCATCTTTCTGGAACACCAATTTCACGTTTCACTTAAGGACAATAGGTAGAGTGAAGCATAGCTTGGTTTCCTTTGAAACAGGAGTTTTCCTCTAGAACGATGCACTTCTATATTGTCAGTGGTTTTTTGGGTTTTCGGTTTCCCTTACTTCAGTAAGTCCTTCTGATGGTGTTGACTATCCTTGTTTCAGTTGGGTTCCTGACTTTCTGCTCTCCATGCTTAGCATTATATTCTTTTTATTTAAACTATCTCCCAACCAACCTTGTTTTGTCTTTTCATCTTATTTTGAAAAGGCTTCAGAATCTTGCCAATTAAAACATTTGCCTATCACTAGGCGTTTTACTCTGTATGAAGCTTGAGGACAACTTTTGAGCAACCATCTTTTCCCTCTTCAGTACTAACAGCAGACCTTTTCTGTTTTTTTCAGAACTTTGGGAAATGTTTAAGCTGAGAATGGACAGAGGAAACGAGTTTGGACCTTAATTCTTTTTTCCAAGGTTTAAAATCTTCAAATTGTACCTACAAACCAGTAGAAAAAATTTTCCCTGAAAGTAGACCATTTCTCCAGTACGATAGTTAAATGTGATGTCACTTTGATGAAAATGCCCCAGTATGAATTTACAGGTATGATTACTCAATTTAGCTTTTGTTTTAACTTTTTTAAAGGCAGGTTAGGGGAAGATTACTTGAAAGAAAATGATGCATACATAAAAACATCTCTAGTTTCCAGGGCTGACACTGAGTGAAGGTGGATCAGATGGGACCCAAATCTTTCCACCATTAGAAGCACTCTTTGATGGAGAACCATATGCAAAAACCAAACCAAAACAAATGAACCTAGACACAGACCTCACACCCTGAACAAGAAAGAACTCAAAATGGATCAAAGACCTAAATGTAAAATGCGAAACCTTTTTTTAAAATAAGAAGATAGGCTCATAATACAAAACTTTTAAATTTCTAGAGGAAAACAGGAGCTCACCTGCATGGTCTTGGATTTGGTGGTGAGTTTTTGCATATAACACCAAAAACATGATCCATGAAATGAAACATGGATAAGTTGGACTTTATTGAAATTAAAATCTTTTGCTCTGTAAAAGACACTATTACAAAAGTCAAAAGATATGCCACAGACTGACAAAGAACTTGTATCCAAACTACACAAAGACTCTTAAAACTCAACAATAAGAAAACAAACAGCCTAATTTTAAAATGAGCAAAAGATCTGAAACAGATACCTCACCATAGGAGATGTACAGACAGTAGATAACAATATGAAAAGAGGGGCAACATCATTTGTCTTTAGGGAATTGTAAATTAAAACAACAACAAGATACCACTCCACACATATCAGAATGGCTAAAATCCAAAAAACTGACCATACCAATTGTTGGTGAGGATGCAGAGCCACAGAAACTTTCGTTCGTTATTGGTGGGAATGCAAAATGGTGCAACTACTTCGGTAGGCAGTTTGGCGGTTTCGTACAAAGCTGAACACAGTCTTACCATATAACCCATGAATTGTGCTCCTAAGTATATACCCAAAGGATTTGAAAGCTTGTTTCACACAAAAAGCCTGCATACACACACAAAAAATTTTAAAGCACATGTATTCACAAAATGGGTAACAGGTGAGCACTTAGGACTACTTTGGGAGCAAATGAGGGTGAAAGTGAGAGAGAGAAGTAGAAAGGGTCTGACTACAGGATCCAGCCCCAGGAGAAGGGCATGCATGGCCCAGGGGAGAAAACAAGAACTAAGTTCCGAGGGTGGTACCAGAAGGGCATGAGGGTACATGATAACGGGAGGAGGTGGGAAAATACGGTTCAGAATGAAAGCCTCCCTGAAAATTCTTCTGGACAGACCTTGTTCTATGCAATGACCTCTCCCCTTTAGACCCAGTCTCTGTTATCAAAAGACTAGAAACGTTGGGCTCTTTCAAGAAAAATGACTACAGTCACATTTTCTTAGAAAAACAGTTTAGATTTGGTCCTTTTAGAGCCAGAATATTGTTTAAACGACAGCATGGGATGTACTTTCAGCCCTTTCCATATTCTATACACTTCTACCTCTTTGGAGCCAGATGCTAAATTGTTTCCAGCCAGTTAATAATGGTTGTGGTAGTGAAGCTCCCAGAGGACCCGAAGAAGGAAACCTGCCTGCATTTCTAGGGCTCTGTTCCATGTGTTGGCTGCTGGGTGGATTCGGATTAGTCAAATAAAGGGAGGAAATAAGGCATGGAAGTCAATTAGTTTACTGTATAACCCAAGCAGGCAATCCCCCAGGTTACAACCTGCTCATCAGCGTGCTTGTGCTTCCACCAGCACGCCTGTAAACGCTTGCAATTTGCAGTCACTTTAGTTTAACTGCAAAGGTCAGACTGAGTCAAACAACAAGATGAGTGCCCCAAGAGAGCATTCCATGTAGTGCCATTGATTACATTTCTGTTTATTCGGTCATCGAGGCTATCAACAATCACGCTTTGAGGACCTGGTTGATGGGAAGTGACGTGCTAGGTGCTGCAGAAGGTACAAAGATGAGTTAGTCAAGAACTCTGCCTCAAGGGAACGCCCAGAATAAGGCTTAAGATGAGACATGAACATGCATAAATGTAACAACCTAACATATTTCACTTTTAGGTTAGTTAGTATGTAGTAATAATAGCTGTCATTTACTGATCTCTCACCTTGTGCCATGCGTTCTTGCTGATCATTGCAGCCACCTTGCTAAGCATGTCACACACATTTCATAGATAGGGAAGCTTAAACTCATTGACGTTACATGGTTTTGAACTCTAAAGCAAGTGCTCTTAACACAACAACACAGCAACTCTGGTCCATCTATCTCCCATGAGATGGTCAAATAAAGTGCAAGTGTCATGGGGGCCAAAAGGAGGGAGAGAGAGTCTCATGCAGGAGGAACTAGGAAGACTTGTGTGTCTAAACTGTTCCTTGAAAGATTAGTAGGTTTTGACCTGAGGATATGGGAGAGGGAGGGAAGAGGTGAGACAGGGAAGATCTGCTAGGGGGAAGGAAGCCTGGAAAAAGATGTTGTCCCTGGGGAAAGCCTAGGACCTGGGGAGGGAAGCATTATCTCAGGTACCGGAAGTGGAGTGATAAGGAAGCTGCAGAGGTAAGAGAGGCAAGTGATGGGAGCCTTGAATAACAGGCCAGGATTTGAGAATACCTTAAAAAAAGCAACGAGAGGTCACTCAAGATTTTTGAGAAGGGGAGTAACCCAGTCAAAGCCTGGCTTCAGATAGTGGGGGATGGTGCAACAGGAGATGAGGAGAGCAGGGATGAAGCCACGGCATCTCCTCAGGTGAAAGAGTCAGTGCTGTGGGATGGAGAGAAGGGGATGGCTGCAAAGGCATTTAAGGAGATAGAATCCCTTGGACTGAATCACCAACATGAGTGGCAAAAGGAGGGGACAGAAATCTAACAGTCCTTTCGTGCCTGCATAACTGGGAAGATAACAAATACTAAATTAGTCTCTAAACTGGATCACTGACACTTTCTCAATTGTTGGTTCTCAGATTGTTTTGACATGTGGATCCAAAGACACTATTTAAATGGGCCCAAAGACACTAATCTCCATACTCTTGCTTACTACAAAAAGAAAAAGATTTTTAAAATGAGGCTACTATTATGAGAGTTAATGAAAAGACATAAAACTCTAAAAAGTTAACTCATGCCCAAAGCAATAGACTTGGACACTGTGAAACTCTTAAATATATATATATATATAATATGCCAGCTTGGGGCCACCTGGAGAACCCCAAGATGACTAGTGGATCCACACCTCCACTGGAGAGCCCTCAGTATTATTTACCTGGGCAGGGGGCTGGTTACAGCTAACTTGAATTCATCTAATAACTCTGACTGTGGGCTACCATGTGCCACATTCTGTGCTCAATGCTAAGGAGAGCCTTTCCTGATCAATTTCTTCTTCACATATTTCAGCCCCCCAGCCTCCTCTCTGAAGCCTGCCAACCCCACCTCTTCCCAACACATATTTCAAATAGGACAAAGTGCTGTTCCTACTTTATTCAAGCCAAAGAGACATAATCTCTGTCACATTCAGATCTTCACCAACCAGTGGCCTCCCAGATATCATCTCTCGCCCACCTTTCTATGTGTATTTATGACACTGATCTTGGGAGCCCCGTGTTCCTATTTTATGATTTCCCAGCCTTTCTATTGCCTGTACCAGCCCACAGTGTCCACAGTAGAGCCAAGCAGGGCTACAAGTCTGGCAGACCCCTCATTGGAGTTCAGCTTTTGCAGCCTTGTCCTGATTTAATCTGCAAACCAATTTGCTACTTAACTTCCCCAAGCCCTTATCAACGTTTTAGATTTCAATGTGCCTTTTCTAGGCTGAATATCTGTGTTTTCAATTATGTCACCCTAGGTGAATTACCCTTCCATTGTTCAAGGTCAAACCTCCAGTTGTTATTTCCTGCCCATGCAGCTAGTCCCTTTCCCCTCCATCCCTTTGGGGCAGTTTCTCAATTGTCACTGGTGTTCTGAGATCCTATCTCTATCATGTTTCATCTGTAAATTTAATTATGAAGCTATGCCCCATTTGGCTTCATTTTATTCCATGGTACAAAAGTTTATTATGCATCCATTCTCCACAAGGCATCCAAAGATGTACTAGACATGCCCTTCTGCAGCTATATGAAAATGAAGTCCCTAAAAGGAGCTAGGTGCGCCTAATTTCATTCACATTGTTGAGTCCCCTCATCTGATCAGTAGACCCCTCTCATCCTGCACTCAGGTTTCTACCCACAGAGGACTATTCCTTCTAGCACAAGTATTTAAGAAGTGGTTTTTAAAGCAGAAAGGGGAAGGCAGAAGCAGAAAGGGGAAGGCAGATGCAGAAAGGCTAAGTCAGAGCAGTTCTAGAAAACAATCACTAACTCTAGTCTTCCCAAAGAGCCCTGCCCTGCCTTCCTACCCCACATTCAGTCGGGGTCCAAATGCACTTCCAAGTTTGCAGGTACAGGTCCTGAGCAAAGGCATAACTGGCTCCCCTGCTCACACTTGGGGTCCCATTGCTTGAGTTCAACTTTTCCCTTTGTTCTCCCACACTGCCTACCTTATCCCTTCTACAGAGGGGAGCATCCCCAAGTATATCTTTGGAGGGGGAAAGGCACCCCTCTGTATCCTACATACAGAGGCAGCATGCATGGCCCAGCCACATAGCTCACCTGTTACCCCAATGATGAATCCTTTCCAGACCCTTCAGTCTGGACCCTTCCATCGTATTCCAGGCAAGTTTGATGGCTCCAGTAGCCCTTTGCTTATGGTGCTCTCACTTAATTCATGCAGGCTGTCTGCCTGTCCAGCACTGTCTGCCTTGTAAGCAGAAACTGGGAGCAGGACCCACTAGTATATCAGTTATCTTTGTGTCTTCTCCTTGCCCAGCACAGGCAGGTGTTTACTGAATGACCCCTCAAACAAACATTAGAGAATATAAATGATCTTTTCAGACACTGTTTTGTCTCATTAACCAACTGCTTTTCATTGAGTCATTGGTTTTCAATTTCTTTAAAATTTTTATTGGAGTATAGTTGCTTTACAATGTAGTGTTAGTTTCTGCTGTATGGCAGAATGAATCAGTTTTACGTATACATATATACCCTCTTTCTTAGATTTCCTTCCCATTTAGGTCACCACAGAGCATTGAGTAGAGTTCCTTGTGCTATACAGTAGGTTCTCATTAGTTATTGTCAATTTGTTTTTAACAAACAGAATCCTTACTTCAAACAAAGTCTTATTTGGAAGACCCACCTCCCCAGTATATAAAATGGTAATGGTGGAGCTCCTCTTGTTCACATAAAATGGAGAGCACCCCCACCCCAGAGCTCTAACAGCACCTACTTGCACCCACCAAGCTAAAATTTTCAATCCACTTCCCTCCACATATATAAGTTTTTCACTTATTTCAAGGCCCAGGCCAAATCCTTCTTCCCTCATGAAGACTTCTCTCTGATCATCGTTATCCGTGGTGGGTGTTGCTTGTTTCTGAATTCCTGGAGATCCCATTGTCTGCCTTACTCTTTTGGCATATACTTAGTTTGAACCAATGAACATTCACATCCATTGAAGCTTGCTAAAGGCCAAGTGATGTGCTTTAAATACATTATCCCATTTAATCCTCAGGGCGATCCTGTGAAGTAGATGCTATGATCATCTCGTTTACTGATGAGGAAATAGAAGCTCAGAGAGGTTTAGCAATCTGCCAAGGTCACACAGCTATTCACTAGCAGTGCTAGGAGTTAAACCATGAGCTACCTGATTCATTGTTTCCTGTTTTAATGTGCCATTATTTTATCTCTCCAACTAGATTGTAAGCCGAAGTGTAGAAACTGCATCTCTACTTCTTTCTCTGCCCCATCCTTAATACAGTGTTTTACCCTGAGGAAGCATATAATTAATAATTTTTCAGAGCTTCCTTTGTTCCCTGAAGTATATTGCATAGTTCTTCACCTTTTCCTCCTCTGACATCTATCTGGGTAGAGGCTGCCAGCTTCAGAATAGGCTATGATCTCACCTCTTTATTCCTAGAGGAACATTCTATTTCTGAAGCTTGCAAAGACAGCACTGCTGAAAATATTAGGCACTTCTCCCAAAGGCTGGAAGCTAAGTGGGAGTTTCACAGGAGGAAAAAAACAACAGTGATCTCCTCAAATGGAGTGGGGAGGCTCAAGGCAGGAAGTCGAAGGTACCCTTGGAACAGCTCCAGGGAGAAGGGAAAGTGGAAAGGAAAGAGACACTATTTAGATTTTTACCACTTGGGACCCTATCCCCAATTTAACTTTTGGACAAAATCTTAAAAACAGCCAAGTAGTAAAAGTCCTGTTCTCCATGAACTCTGACCCCTCTGCCTGTTTGGGATGTCACTGAGAAAGGCTACATTTTGTGCACAGCAGCCCTGAGGGGATGCCCAGTGGCCCAGGTGGGGGTGATTGATTGGGGGAAGCCCCAGGGGCACGCCACCCTCCCTGCACCTGCGCTCTGAATAAACAGAGGGCTGCCTTCTGCAGGGGCCCCTTCCTGACAACCCCCAGTCCTTCTGGGGCCTCACCCCTCTGGCCCCCTTACTTGAAAATTAACCACAGGTTTAAAATGAAAGAGAAGATGATGGCTACATGAGCCCAAAGTGTATGCAAATTGAACTACAGGATGAGCAGAAAACAGAGCCTTAATAAAATAGGCACCTCTGTAGGCTAATACTAGGATCTATTCCCTCTTAAATTTCAGTTTTATGTCCTTACTACAGCATATGTAACAATATTGCTGAAATGTCAGGTGGTTAACCACACTTTAATTTTAATGTTTTGATTTGAATAGTTGAGTTAATTCAATGATTTCAATAGAAGTCTCATTTGTCTTGAAGTATTTGCTTCAAATACCTGTCTCTTCTTTGGAAATATGATAAAGTCTTCAATGCCTGATATAGTTATAAAATACATGGATAACCAATGAAATTTGCTCTTTAATGGCTTTTGCAAAAGGCAAATGAGGACAGGAGTGACATTTTTGAAAACAAAACATATGCACACATGCACACATACAAGCAGAATGTGCTTTGAGAAAGAAAAGCAGGGGCCAGATGACAGGCATGGTTCCGGGATGTTCAGACAGTTGTACTTTCTGAGACAAATAAATATTTGTTTTCAGAACCAAAATGTATCTTATTAGGCACTGATGAAAGTTACTATTGTTATAATAGACACAAAAATTTAAAAAAACCACACTCAGTTTAAGTGCTGAATTGAAAATGTTTACTGTTTTCTATCAATTTCCTGATTCTCCTAAGATCTGAGTCATATGGATAGCTGTTCACCCTCCTTTTCTCTTTTCCCTTCTGATAAAAAAAAAAATTGGAATAGATCATGCAAAATACAGAATAAAAACACATAGCTTGAAGGAAAGTTGTTTGTGGAGAGAGAGAATCAATAAATGAATGAATATACAAATAAATAAACCCAATAGCAGAAGCCATCACAAGGAAAGTCAAGAGACAAAAACAATCCAGAAAAGAATTGTGAATTATCAATAGAGAACAGTATGGAGGTTCCTTAAAACACTAAAAATAGAGCTACCATATGATCCTGCAATCCCACTCCTGGGCATATATCTGGAGAAAAAACATAATTCGAAAAGATACATGCACCTCCAATGTTCATAGCAGCATTATTTACAATAGCCAAGACATGGAAGCAACCTAAGTGTCTATCGACAGATGAATGGATAAAGATGTGGTATATATATATATATATATATATATATATATATATATATAT